>NW_026870626.1:0-133858 GCF_963576545.1 Limanda limanda
CCCCATTTAGTGGGGGCAGAGCCTACTTGCAAGTCCTCTCCGACCTTCACAAAAAAGTTATTCAAGAATATCTCTTTCTCCTATGTGCTTTCATCCCTAACCCTAACCCTAACCCTTCCGAAAGTCGGAGAAGCTCAAGGATGGTACCGATCGATGCGCGCTACCCCATTTAGTGGGGGTAGAGCCTACTTGCAAGTCTCTCCGACCTTCACAAAAAAAGTTATTCAAGAATATCTGTTTCTCCTATGTGGCTTTCATCCCTAACCCTAAACCCTAACCCTTCCGAAAGTCGGAGAAGCTCAAGGATGGTACCGATCGATGCGCGCTACCCCATTTTAGTGGGGGTAGAGCCTACTTGCAAGTCTCTCCCGACCTTCACAAAAAAAGTTATTCAAGAATATCTCTTTCTCCTATGTGCTTTCATCCCTAACCCTAACCCTAACCCTTCCGAAAGTCGGAGAAGCTCAAGGATGGTACCGATCGATGCGCGCAACCCCATTTAGTGGGGGTAGAGCCTACTTGCAAGTCTCTCCGACCTTCACAAAAAAAGTTATTCAAGAATATCTCCTCAGATTTGGGGGAATTTCGTCGGTCGACCTCTTCGAAGGTCGTACAAGCTCGGGATGGTACCAATCGATCCGCAGGACCCAAATTAGTCCAGATGCAACCACTTTCCAAGTCTCTCCGACCTTCACAAAAAAAGTTATTCAAGAATATCTCTTTCTCCTATGTGCTTTCATCCCTAACCCTAACCCTAACCCTTCCGAAAGTCGGAGAAGCTCAAGGATGGTACCGATCGATGCGCGCTACCCCATTTAGTGGGAGTAGAGCCTACTTGCAAGTCTCTCCGACCTTCACAAAAAAGTTATTCAAGAATATCTCTTTCTCCTATGTGCTTTCATCCCTAACCCTAACCCTAACCCTTCCGAAAGTCGGAGAAGCTCAAGGATGGTACCGATCGATGCGCGCAACCCCATTTAGTGGGGGTAGAGCCTACTTGCAAGTCTCTCCGACCTTCACAAAAAAAGTTATTCAAGAATATCTCCTCAGATTTGGGGGAATTTCGTCGGTCGACCTCTTCCGAAGGTCGTACAAGCTCGGGGATGGTACCAATCGATCCGCAGGACCCAAATTAGTCCAGATGCAACCACTTTCCAAGTCTCTCCGACCTTCACAAAAAAAGTTATTCAAGAATATCTCTTTCTCCTATGTGCTTTCATCCCTAACCCTAACCCTAACCCTTCCGAAAGTCGGAGAAGCTCAAGGATGGTACCGATCGATGCGCGCTACCCCATTTAGTGGGGGTAGAGCCTACTTGCAAGTCTCTCCGACCTTCACAAAAAAAGTTATTCAAGAATATCTCTTTCTCCTATGTGCTTTCATCCCTAACCCTAACCCTAACCCTTCCGAAAGTCGGAGAAGCTCCAGGATGGTACCGATCGATGCGCGCTACCCCATTTAGTGGGGGTAGAGCCTACTTGCAAGTCTCTCCGACCTTCACAAAAAAAGTTATTCAAGAATATCTCCTCAGATTTGGGGGAATTTCGTCGGTCGACCTCTTCCGAAGGTCGTACAAGCTCGGGGATGGTACCAATCGATCCGCAGGACACAAATTAGTCCAGATGCAACCACTTTCCAAGTCTCTCCGACCTTCACAAAAAAAGTTATTCAAGAATATCTCTTTCTCCTATGTGCTTTCATCCCTAACCCTAACCCTAACCCTTCCGAAAGTCGGAGAAGCTCAAGGATGGTACCGATCGATGCGCGCTACCCCATTTAGTGGGGGTAGAGCCTACTTGCAAGTCTCTCCGACCTTCACAAAAAAAGTTATTCAAGAATATCTCTTTCTCCTATGTGCTTTCATCCCTAACCCTAACCCTTCCGAAAGTCGGAGAAGCTCAAGGATGGTACCGATCGATGCGCGCAACCCCATTTAGTGGGGGTAGAGCCTACTTGCAAGTCTCTCCGACCTTCACAAAAAAAGTTATTCAAGAATATCTCCTCAGATTTGGGGGAATTTCGTCGGTCGACCTCTTCCGAAGGTCGTACAAGCTCGGGGATGGTACCAATCGATCCGCAGGACCCAAATTAGTCCAGATGCAACCACTTTCCAAGTCTCTCCGACCTTCACAAAAAAAGTTATTCAAGAATATCTCTTTCTCCTATGTGCTTTCATCCCTAACCCTAACCCTAACCCTTCCGAAAGTCGGAGAAGCTCAAAGATGGTACCGATCGATGCGCGCTACCCCATTTAGTGGGGGTAGAGCCTACTTGCAAGTCTCTCCGACCTTCACAAAAAAAGTTATTCAAGAATATCTCTTTCTCCTATGTGCTTTCATCCCTAACCCTAACCCTAACCCTTCCGAAAGTCGGAGAAGCTCAAGGATGGTACCGATCGATGCGCGCTACCCCATTTAGTGGGGGTAGAGCCTACTTGCAAGTCTCTCCGACCTTCACAAAAAAAGTTATTCAAGAATATCTCTTTCTCCTATGTGCTTTCATCCCTAACCCTAACCCTAACCCTTCCGAAAGTCGGAGAAGCTCAAGGATGGTACCGATCGATGCGCGCTACCACATTTAGTGGGGGTAGAGCCTACTTGCAAGTCTCTCCGACCTTCACAAAAAAAGTTATTCAAGAATATCTCTTTCTCCTATGTGCTTTCATCCCTAACCCTAACCCTAACCCTTCCGAAAGTCGGAGAAGCTCAAGGATGGTACCGATCGATGCGCGCAACCCCATTTAGTGGGGGTAGAGCCTACTTGCAAGTCTCTCCGACCTTCACAAAAAAAGTAATTCAAGAATATCTCCTCAGATTTGGGGGAATTTCGTCGGTCGACCTCTTCCGAAGGTCGTACAAGCTCGGGGATGGTACCAATCGATCCGCAGGACCCAAATTAGTCCAGATGCAACCACTTTCCAAGTCTCTCCGACCTTCACAAAAAAAGTTATTCAAGAATATCTCTTTCTCCTATGTGCTTTCATCCCTAACCCTAACCCTAACCCTTCCGAAAGTCGGAGAAGCTCAAGGATGGTACCGATCGATGCGCGCTACCCCATTTAGTGGGGGTAGAGCCTACTTGCAAGTCTCTCCGACCTTCACAAAAAAAGTTATTCAAGAATATCTCTTTCTCCTATGTGCTTTCATCCCTAACCCTAACCCTAACCCTTCCGAAAGTCGGAGAAGCTCAAGGATGGTACCGATCGATGCGCGCAACCCCATTTAGTGGGGGTAGAGCCTACTTGCAAGTCTCTCCGACCTTCACAAAAAAAGTTATTCAAGAATATCTCCTCAGATTTGGGGGAATTTCGTCGGTCGACCTCTTCCGAAGGTCGTACAAGCTCGGGGATGGTACCAATCGATCCGCAGGACCCAAATTAGTCCAGATGCAACCACTTTCCAAGTCTCTCCGACCTTCACAAAAAAAGTTATTCAAGAATATCTCTTTCTCCTATGTGCTTTCATCCCTAACCCTAACCCTAACCCTTCCAAAAGTCGGAGAAGCTCAAGGATGGTACCGATCGATGCGCGCTACCCCATTTAGTGGGGGTAGAGCCTACTTGCAAGTCTCTCCGACCTTCACAAAAAAAGTTATTCAAGAATATCTCCTCAGATTTGGGGGAATTTCGTCGGTCGACCTCTTCCGAAGGTCGTACAAGCTCGGGGATGGTACCAATCGATCCGCAGGACCCAAATTAGTCCAGATGCAACCACTTTCCAAGTCTCTCCGACCTTCACAAAAAAAGTTATTCAAGAATATCTCTTTCTCCTATGTGCTTTCATCCCTAACCCTAACCCTAACCCTTCCGAAAGTCGGAGAAGCTCAAGGATGGTACCGATCGATGCGCGCTACCCCATTTAGTGGGGGTAGAGCCTACTTGCAAGTCTCTCCGACCTTCACAAAAAAAGTTATTCAAGAATATCTCTTTCTCCTATGTGCTTTCATCCCTAACCCTAACCCTAACCCTTCCGAAAGTCGGAGAAGCTCAAGGATGGTACCGATCGATGCGCGCAACCCCATTTAGTGGGGGTAGAGCCTACTTGCAAGTCTCTCCGACCTTCACAAAAAAAGTTATTCAAGAATATCTCCTCAGATTTGGGGGAATTTCGTCGGTCGACCTCTTCCGAAGGTCGTACAAGCTCGGGGATGGTACCAATCGATCCGCAGGACCCAAATTAGTCCAGATGCAACCACTTTCCAAGTCTCTCCGACCTTCACAAAAAAAGTTATTCAAGAATATCTCTTTCTCCTATGTGCTTTCATCCCTAACCCTAACCCTAACCCTTCCGAAAGTCGGAGAAGCTCAAGGATGGTACCGATCGATGCGCGCTACCCCATTTAGTGGGGGTAGAGCCTACTTGCAAGTCTCTCCGACCTTCACAAAAAAAGTTATTCAAGAATATCTCTTTCTCCTATGTGCTTTCATCCCTAACCCTAACCCTAACCCTTCCGAAAGTCGGAGAAGCTCAAGGATGGTACCGATCGATGCGCGCTACCCCATTTAGTGGGGGTAGAGCCTACTTGCAAGTCTCTCCGACCTTCACAAAAAAAGTTATTCAAGAATATCTCTTTCTCCTATGTGCTTTCATCCCTAACCCTAACCCTAACCCTTCCGAAAGTCGGAGAAGCTCAAGGATGGTACCGATCGATGCGCGCTACCACATTTAGTGGGGGTAGAGCCTACTTGCAAGTCTCTCCGACCTTCACAAAAAAAGTTATTCAAGAATATCTCTTTCTCCTATGTGCTTTCATCCCTAACCCTAACCCTAACCCTTCCGAAAGTCGGAGAAGCTCAAGGATGGTACCGATCGATGCGCGCAACCCCATTTAGTGGGGGTAGAGCCTACTTGCAAGTCTCTCCGACCTTCACAAAAAAAGTAATTCAAGAATATCTCTTTCTCCTATGTGCTTTCATCCCTAACCCTAACCCTAACCCTTCCGAAAGTCGGAGAAGCTCAAGGATGGTACCGATCGATGCGCGCTACCCCATTTAGTGGGGGTAGAGCCTACTTGCAAGTCTCTCCGACCTTCACAAAAAAAGTTATTCAAGAATATCTCCTCAGATTTGGGGGAATTTCGTCGGTCGACCTCTTCCGAAGGTCGTACAAGCTCGGGGATGGTACCAATCGATCCGCAGGACCCAAATTAGTCCAGATGCAACCACTTTCCAAGTCTCTCCGACCTTCACAAAAAAAGTTATTCAAGAATATCTCTTTCTCCTATGTGCTTTCATCCCTAACCCTAACCCTAACCCTTCCAAAAGTCGGAGAAGCTCAAGGATGGTACCGATCGATGCGCGCTACCCCATTTAGTGGGGGTAGAGCCTACTTGCAAGTCTCTCCGACCTTCACAAAAAAAGTTATTCAAGAATATCTCCTCAGATTTGGGGGAATTTCGTCGGTCGACCTCTTCCGAAGGTCGTACAAGCTCGGGGATGGTACCAATCGATCCGCAGGACCCAAATTAGTCCAGATGCAACCACTTTCCAAGTCTCTCCGACCTTCACAAAAAAAGTTATTCAAGAATATCTCTTTCTCCTATGTGCTTTCATCCCTAACCCTAACCCTAACCCTTCCGAAAGTCGGAGAAGCTCAAGGATGGTACCGATCGATGCGCGCTACCCCATTTAGTGGGGGTAGAGCCTACTTGCAAGTCTCTCCGACCTTCACAAAAAAAGTTATTCAAGAATATCTCTTTCTCCTATGTGCTTTCATCCCTAACCCTAACCCTAACCCTTCCGAAAGTCGGAGAAGCTCAAGGATGGTACCGATCGATGCGCGCAACCCCATTTAGTGGGGGTAGAGCCTACTTGCAAGTCTCTCCGACCTTCACAAAAAAAGTTATTCAAGAATATCTCCTCAGATTTGGGGGAATTTCGTCGGTCGACCTCTTCCGAAGGTCGTACAAGCTCGGGGATGGTACCAATCGATCCGCAGGACACAAATTAGTCCAGATGCAACCACTTTCCAAGTCTCTCCGACCTTCACAAAAAAAGTTATTCAAGAATATCTCTTTCTCCTATGTGCTTTCATCCCTAACCCTAACCCTAACCCTTCCGAAAGTCGGAGAAGCTCAAGGATGGTACCGATCGATGCGCGCTACCCCATTTAGTGGGGGTAGAGCCTACTTGCAAGTCTCTCCGACCTTCACAAAAAAAGTTATTCAAGAATATCTCTTTCTCCTATGTGCTTTCATCCCTAACCCTAACCCTAACCCTTCCGAAAGTCGGAGAAGCTCAAGGATGGTACCGATCGATGCGCGCTACCCCATTTAGTGGGAGTAGAGCCTACTTGCAAGTCTCTCCGACCTTCACAAAAAAAGTTATTCAAGAATATCTCTTTCTCCTATGTGCTTTCATCCCTAACCCTAACCCTAACCCTTCCGAAAGTCGGAGAAGCTCAAGGATGGTACCGATCGATGCGCGCTACCACATTTAGTGGGGGTAGAGCCTACTTGCAAGTCTCTCCGACCTTCACAAAAAAAGTTATTCAAGAATATCTCTTTCTCCTATGTGCTTTCATCCCTAACCCTAACCCTAACCCTTCCGAAAGTCGGAGAAGCTCAAGGATGGTACCGATCGATGCGCGCAACCCCATTTAGTGGGGGTAGAGCCTACTTGCAAGTCTCTCCGACCTTCACAAAAAAAGTAATTCAAGAATATCTCCTCAGATTTGGGGGAATTTCGTCGGTCGACCTCTTCCGAAGGTCGTACAAGCTCGGGGATGGTACCAATCGATCCGCAGGACCCAAATTAGTCCAGATGCAACCACTTTCCAAGTCTCTCCGACCTTCACAAAAAAAGTTATTCAAGAATATCTCTTTCTCCTATGTGCTTTCATCCCTAACCCTAACCCTAACCCTTCCGAAAGTCGGAGAAGCTCAAGGATGGTACCGATCGATGCGCGCTACCCCATTTAGTGGGGGTAGAGCCTACTTGCAAGTCTCTCCGACCTTCACAAAAAAAGTTATTCAAGAATATCTCTTTCTCCTATGTGCTTTCATCCCTAACCCTAACCCTAACCCTTCCGAAAGTCGGAGAAGCTCAAGGATGGTACCGATCGATGCGCGCAACCCCATTTAGTGGGGGTAGAGCCTACTTGCAAGTCTCTCCGACCTTCACAAAAAAAGTTATTCAAGAATATCTCTTTCTCCTATGTGCTTTCATCCCTAACCCTAACCCTAACCCTTCCGAAAGTCGGAGAAGCTCAAGGATGGTACCGATCGATGCGCGCTACCCCATTTAGTGGGGGTAGAGCCTACTTGCAAGTCTCTCCGACCTTCACAAAAAAAGTTATTCAAGAATATCTCTTTCTCCTATGTGCTTTCATCCCTAACCCTAACCCTAACCCTTCCGAAAGTCGGAGAAGCTCAAGGATGGTACCGATCGATGCGCGCAACCCCATTTAGTGGGGGTAGAGCCTACTTGCAAGTCTCTCCGACCTTCACAAAAAAAGTTATTCAAGAATATCTCCTCAGATTTGGGGGAATTTCGTCGGTCGACCTCTTCCGAAGGTCGTACAAGCTCGGGGATGGTACCAATCGATCCGCAGGACCCAAATTAGTCCAGATGCAACCACTTTCCAAGTCTCTCCGACCTTCACAAAAAAAGTTATTCAAGAATATCTCTTTCTCCTATGTGCTTTCATCCCTAACCCTAACCCTAACCCTTCCGAAAGTCGGAGAAGCTCAAGGATGGTACCGATCGATGCGCGCTACCCCATTTAGTGGGGGTAGAGCCTACTTGCAAGTCTCTCCGACCTTCACAAAAAAAGTTATTCAAGAATATCTCCTCAGATTTGGGGGAATTTCGTCGGTCGACCTCTTCCGAAGGTCGTACAAGCTCGGGGATGGTACCAATCGATCCGCAGGACCCAAATTAGTCCAGATGCAACCACTTTCCAAGTCTCTCCGACCTTCACAAAAAAAGTTATTCAAGAATATCTCTTTCTCCTATGTGCTTTCATCCCTAACCCTAACCCTAACCCTTCCGAAAGTCGGAAGAGCTCAAGGATGGTACCGATCGATGCGCGCTACCCCATTTAGTGGGGGTAGAGCCTACTTGCAAGTCTCTCCGACCTTCACAAAAAAAGTTATTCAAGAATATCTCTTTCTCCTATGTGCTTTCATCCCTAACCCTAACCCTAACCCTTCCGAAAGTCGGAGAAGCTCAAGGATGGTACCGATCGATGCGCGCTACCCCATTTAGTGGGGGTAGAGCCTACTTGCAAGTCTCTCCGACCTTCACAAAAAAAGTTATTCAAGAATATCTCCTCAGATTTGGGGGAATTTCGTCGGTCGACCTCTTCCGAAGGTCGTACAAGCTCGGGGATGGTACCAATCGATCCGCAGGACACAAATTAGTCCAGATGCAACCACTTTCCAAGTCTCTCCGACCTTCACAAAAAAAGTTATTCAAGAATATCTCTTTCTCCTATTTGCTTTCATCCCTAACCCTAACCCTAACCCTTCCGAAAGTCGGAGAAGCTCAAAGATGGTACCGATCGATGCGCGCTACCCCATTTAGTGGGGGTAGAGCCTACTTGCAAGTCTCTCCGACCTTCACAAAAAAAGTTATTCAAGAATATCTCTTTCTCCTATGTGCTTTCATCCCTAACCCTAACCCTAACCCTTCCGAAAGTCGGAGAAGCTCAAGGATGGTACCGATCGATGCGCGCTACCCCATTTAGTGGGGGTAGAGCCTACTTGCAAGTCTCTCCGACCTTCACAAAAAAAGTTATTCAAGAATATCTCTTTCTCCTATGTGCTTTCATCCCTAACCCTAACCCTAACCCTTCCGAAAGTCGGAGAAGCTCAAGGATGGTACCGATCGATGCGCGCTACCACATTTAGTGGGGGTAGAGCCTACTTGCAAGTCTCTCCGACCTTCACAAAAAAAGTTATTCAAGAATATCTCTTTCTCCTATGTGCTTTCATCCCTAACCCTAACCCTAACCCTTCCGAAAGTCGGAGAAGCTCAAGGATGGTACCGATCGATGCGCGCAACCCCATTTAGTGGGGGTAGAGCCTACTTGCAAGTCTCTCCGACCTTCACAAAAAAAGTAATTCAAGAATATCTCCTCAGATTTGGGGGAATTTCGTCGGTCGACCTCTTCCGAAGGTCGTACAAGCTCGGGGATGGTACCAATCGATCCGCAGGACCCAAATTAGTCCAGATGCAACCACTTTCCAAGTCTCTCCGACCTTCACAAAAAAAGTTATTCAAGAATATCTCTTTCTCCTATGTGCTTTCATCCCTAACCCTAACCCTAACCCTTCCGAAAGTCGGAGAAGCTCAAGGATGGTACCGATCGATGCGCGCTACCCCATTTAGTGGGAGTAGAGCCTACTTGCAAGTCTCTCCGACCTTCACAAAAAAAGTTATTCAAGAATATCTCTTTCTCCTATGTGCTTTCATCCCTAACCCTAACCCTAACCCTTCCGAAAGTCGGAGAAGCTCAAGAATGGTACCGATCGATGCGCGCAACCCCATTTAGTGGGGGTAGAGCCTACTTGCAAGTCTCTCCGACCTTCACAAAAAAAGTTATTCAAGAATATCTCCTCAGATTTGGGGGAATTTCGTCGGTCGACCTCTTCCGAAGGTCGTACAAGCTCGGGGATGGTACCAATCGATCCGCAGGACCCAAATTAGTCCAGATGCAACCACTTTCCAAGTCTCTCCGACCTTCACAAAAAAAGTTATTCAAGAATATCTCTTTCTCCTATGTGCTTTCATCCCTAACCCTAACCCTAACCCTTCCGAAAGTCGGAGAAGCTCAAGGATGGTACCGATCGATGCGCGCTACCCCATTTAGTGGGGGTAGAGCCTACTTGCAAGTCTCTCCGACCTTCACAAAAAAAGTTATTCAAGAATATCTCTTTCTCCTATGTGCTTTCATCCCTAACCCTAACCCTAACCCTTCCGAAAGTCGGAGAAGCTCAAGGATGGTACCGATCGATGCGCGCTACCCCATTTAGTGGGGGTAGAGCCTACTTGCAAGTCTCTCCGACCTTCACAAAAAAAGTTATTCAAGAATATCTCCTCAGATTTGGGGGAATTTCGTCGGTCGACCTCTTCCGAAGGTCGTACAAGCTCGGGGATGGTACCAATCGATCCGCAGGACACAAATTAGTCCAGATGCAACCACTTTCCAAGTCTCTCCGACCTTCACAAAAAAAGTTATTCAAGAATATCTCTTTCTCCTATGTGCTTTCATCCCTAACCCTAACCCTAACCCTTCCGAAAGTCGGAGAAGCTCAAGGATGGTACCGATCGATGCGCGCTACCCCATTTAGTGGGGGTAGAGCCTACTTGCAAGTCTCTCCGACCTTCACAAAAAAAGTTATTCAAGAATATCTCTTTCTCCTATGTGCTTTCATCCCTAACCCTAACCCTAACCCTTCCGAAAGTCGGAGAAGCTCAAGGATGGTACCGATCGATGCGCGCAACCCCATTTAGTGGGGGTAGAGCCTACTTGCAAGTCTCTCCGACCTTCACAAAAAAAGTTATTCAAGAATATCTCCTCAGATTTGGGGGAATTTCGTCGGTCGACCTCTTCCGAAGGTCGTACAAGCTCGGGGATGGTACCAATCGATCTGCAGGACCCAAATTAGTCCAGATGCAACCACTTTCCAAGTCTCTCCGACCTTCACAAAAAAAGTTATTCAAGAATATCTCTTTCTCCTATGTGCTTTCATCCCTAACCCTAACCCTTCCGAAAGTCGGAGAAGCTCAAGGATGGTACCGATCGATGCGCGCTACCCCATTTAGTGGGGGTAGAGCCTACTTGCAAGTCTCTCCGACCTTCACAAAAAAAGTTATTCAAGAATATCTCTTTCTCCTATGTGCTTTCATCCCTAACCCTAACCCTAACCCTTCCGAAAGTCGGAGAAGCTCAAGGATGGTACCGATCGATGCGCGCTACCCCATTTAGTGGGGGTAGAGCCTACTTGCAAGTCTCTCCGACCTTCACAAAAAAAGTTATTCAAGAATATCTCTTTCTCCTATTTGCTTTCATCCCTAACCCTAACCCTAACCCTTCCGAAAGTCGGAGAAGCTCAAAGATGGTACCGATCGATGCGCGCTACCCCATTTAGTGGGGGTAGAGCCTACTTGCAAGTCTCTCCGACCTTCACAAAAAAAGTTATTCAAGAATATCTCTTTCTCCTATGTGCTTTCATCCCTAACCCTAACCCTAACCCTTCCGAAAGTCGGAGAAGCTCAAGGATGGTACCGATCGATGCGCGCTACCCCATTTAGTGGGGGTAGAGCCTACTTGCAAGTCTCTCCGACCTTCACAAAAAAAGTTATTCAAGAATATCTCTTTCTCCTATGTGCTTTCATCCCTAACCCTAACCCTAACCCTTCCGAAAGTCGGAGAAGCTCAAGGATGGTACCGATCGATGCGCGCTACCACATTTAGTGGGGGTAGAGCCTACTTGCAAGTCTCTCCGACCTTCACAAAAAAAGTTATTCAAGAATATCTCTTTCTCCTATGTGCTTTCATCCCTAACCCTAACCCTAACCCTTCCGAAAGTCGGAGAAGCTCAAGGATGGTACCGATCGATGCGCGCAACCCCATTTAGTGGGGGTAGAGCCTACTTGCAAGTCTCTCCGACCTTCACAAAAAAAGTAATTCAAGAATATCTCCTCAGATTTGGGGGAATTTCGTCGGTCGACCTCTTCCGAAGGTCGTACAAGCTCGGGGATGGTACCAATCGATCCGCAGGACCCAAATTAGTCCAGATGCAACCACTTTCCAAGTCTCTCCGACCTTCACAAAAAAAGTTATTCAAGAATATCTCTTTCTCCTATGTGCTTTCATCCCTAACCCTAACCCTAACCCTTCCGAAAGTCGGAGAAGCTCAAGGATGGTACCGATCGATGCGCGCTACCCCATTTAGTGGGAGTAGAGCCTACTTGCAAGTCTCTCCGACCTTCACAAAAAAAGTTATTCAAGAATATCTCTTTCTCCTATGTGCTTTCATCCCTAACCCTAACCCTAACCCTTCCGAAAGTCGGAGAAGCTCAAGAATGGTACCGATCGATGCGCGCAACCCCATTTAGTGGGGGTAGAGCCTACTTGCAAGTCTCTCCGACCTTCACAAAAAAAGTTATTCAAGAATATCTCCTCAGATTTGGGGGAATTTCGTCGGTCGACCTCTTCCGAAGGTCGTACAAGCTCGGGGATGGTACCAATCGATCCGCAGGACCCAAATTAGTCCAGATGCAACCACTTTCCAAGTCTCTCCGACCTTCACAAAAAAAGTTATTCAAGAATATCTCTTTCTCCTATGTGCTTTCATCCCTAACCCTAACCCTAACCCTTCCGAAAGTCGGAGAAGCTCAAGGATGGTACCGATCGATGCGCGCTACCCCATTTAGTGGGGGTAGAGCCTACTTGCAAGTCTCTCCGACCTTCACAAAAAAAGTTATTCAAGAATATCTCTTTCTCCTATGTGCTTTCATCCCTAACCCTAACCCTAACCCTTCCGAAAGTCGGAGAAGCTCAAGGATGGTACCGATCGATGCGCGCTACCCCATTTAGTGGGGGTAGAGCCTACTTGCAAGTCTCTCCGACCTTCACAAAAAAAGTTATTCAAGAATATCTCCTCAGATTTGGGGGAATTTCGTCGGTCGACCTCTTCCGAAGGTCGTACAAGCTCGGGGATGGTACCAATCGATCCGCAGGACACAAATTAGTCCAGATGCAACCACTTTCCAAGTCTCTCCGACCTTCACAAAAAAAGTTATTCAAGAATATCTCTTTCTCCTATGTGCTTTCATCCCTAACCCTAACCCTAACCCTTCCGAAAGTCGGAGAAGCTCAAGGATGGTACCGATCGATGCGCGCTACCCCATTTAGTGGGGGTAGAGCCTACTTGCAAGTCTCTCCGACCTTCACAAAAAAAGTTATTCAAGAATATCTCTTTCTCCTATGTGCTTTCATCCCTAACCCTAACCCTAACCCTTCCGAAAGTCGGAGAAGCTCAAGGATGGTACCGATCGATGCGCGCAACCCCATTTAGTGGGGGTAGAGCCTACTTGCAAGTCTCTCCGACCTTCACAAAAAAAGTTATTCAAGAATATCTCCTCAGATTTGGGGGAATTTCGTCGGTCGACCTCTTCCGAAGGTCGTACAAGCTCGGGGATGGTACCAATCGATCTGCAGGACCCAAATTAGTCCAGATGCAACCACTTTCCAAGTCTCTCCGACCTTCACAAAAAAAGTTATTCAAGAATATCTCTTTCTCCTATGTGCTTTCATCCCTAACCCTAACCCTTCCGAAAGTCGGAGAAGCTCAAGGATGGTACCGATCGATGCGCGCTACCCCATTTAGTGGGGGTAGAGCCTACTTGCAAGTCTCTCCGACCTTCACAAAAAAAGTTATTCAAGAATATCTCTTTCTCCTATGTGCTTTCATCCCTAACCCTAACCCTAACCCTTCCGAAAGTCGGAGAAGCTCAAGGATGGTACCGATCGATGCGCGCTACCCCATTTAGTGGGGGTAGAGCCTACTTGCAAGTCTCTCCGACCTTCACAAAAAAAGTTATTCAAGAATATCTCTTTCTCCTATGTGCTTTCATCCCTAACCCTAACCCTAACCCTTCCGAAAGTCGGAGAAGCTCAAGGATGGTACCGATCGATGCGCGCAACCCCATTTAGTGGGGGTAGAGCCTACTTGCAAGTCTCTCCGACCTTCACAAAAAAAGTAATTCAAGAATATCTCCTCAGATTTGGGGGAATTTCGTCGGTCGACCTCTTCCGAAGGTCGTACAAGCTCGGGGATGGTACCAATCGATCCGCAGGACCCAAATTAGTCCAGATGCAACCACTTTCCAAGTCTCTCCGACCTTCACAAAAAAAGTTATTCAAGAATATCTCTTTCTCCTATGTGCTTTCATCCCTAACCCTAACCCTAACCCTTCCGAAAGTCGGAGAAGCTCAAGGATGGTACCGATCGATGCGCGCTACCCCATTTAGTGGGGGTAGAGCCTACTTGAAAGTCTCTCCGACCTTCACAAAAAAAGTTATTCAAGAATATCTCTTTCTCCTATGTGCTTTCATCCCTAACCCTAACCCTAACCCTTCCGAAAGTCGGAGAAGCTCCAGGATGGTACCGATCGATGCGCGCTACCCCATTTAGTGGGGGTAGAGCCTACTTGCAAGTCTCTCCGACCTTCACAAAAAAAGTTATTCAAGAATATCTCCTCAGATTTGGGGGAATTTCGTCGGTCGACCTCTTCCGAAGGTCGTACAAGCTCGGGGATGGTACCAATCGATCCGCAGGACACAAATTAGTCCAGATGCAACCACTTTCCAAGTCTCTCCGACCTTCACAAAAAAAGTTATTCAAGAATATCTCTTTCTCCTATGTGCTTTCATCCCTAACCCTAACCCTAACCCTTCCGAAAGTCGGAGAAGCTCAAAGATGGTACCGATCGATGCGCGCTACCCCATTTAGTGGGGGTAGAGCCTACTTGCAAGTCTCTCCGACCTTCACAAAAAAAGTTATTCAAGAATATCTCTTTCTCCTATGTGCTTTCATCCCTAACCCTAACCCTAACCCTTCCGAAAGTCGGAGAAGCTCAAGGATGGTACCGATCGATGCGCGCTACCCCATTTAGTGGGGGTAGAGCCTACTTGCAAGTCTCTCCGACCTTCACAAAAAAAGTTATTCAAGAATATCTCTTTCTCCTATGTGCTTTCATCCCTAACCCTAACCCTAACCCTTCCGAAAGTCGGAGAAGCTCAAGGATGGTACCGATCGATGCGCGCTACCACATTTAGTGGGGGTAGAGCCTACTTGCAAGTCTCTCCGACCTTCACAAAAAAAGTTATTCAAGAATATCTCTTTCTCCTATGTGCTTTCATCCCTAACCCTAACCCTAACCCTTCCGAAAGTCGGAGAAGCTCAAGGATGGTACCGATCGATGCGCGCAACCCCATTTAGTGGGGGTAGAGCCTACTTGCAAGTCTCTCCGACCTTCACAAAAAAAGTAATTCAAGAATATCTCCTCAGATTTGGGGGAATTTCGTCGGTCGACCTCTTCCGAAGGTCGTACAAGCTCGGGGATGGTACCAATCGATCCGCAGGACCCAAATTAGTCCAGATGCAACCACTTTCCAAGTCTCTCCGACCTTCACAAAAAAAGTTATTCAAGAATATCTCTTTCTCCTATGTGCTTTCATCCCTAACCCTAACCCTAACCCTTCCGAAAGTCGGAGAAGCTCAAGGATGGTACCGATCGATGCGCGCTACCCCATTTAGTGGGAGTAGAGCCTACTTGCAAGTCTCTCCGACCTTCACAAAAAAAGTTATTCAAGAATATCTCTTTCTCCTATGTGCTTTCATCCCTAACCCTAACCCTAACCCTTCCGAAAGTCGGAGAAGCTCAAGAATGGTACCGATCGATGCGCGCAACCCCATTTAGTGGGGGTAGAGCCTACTTGCAAGTCTCTCCGACCTTCACAAAAAAAGTTATTCAAGAATATCTCCTCAGATTTGGGGGAATTTCGTCGGTCGACCTCTTCCGAAGGTCGTACAAGCTCGGGGATGGTACCAATCGATCCGCAGGACCCAAATTAGTCCAGATGCAACCACTTTCCAAGTCTCTCCGACCTTCACAAAAAAAGTTATTCAAGAATATCTCTTTCTCCTATGTGCTTTCATCCCTAACCCTAACCCTAACCCTTCCGAAAGTCGGAGAAGCTCAAGGATGGTACCGATCGATGCGCGCTACCCCATTTAGTGGGGGTAGAGCCTACTTGCAAGTCTCTCCGACCTTCACAAAAAAAGTTATTCAAGAATATCTCTTTCTCCTATGTGCTTTCATCCCTAACCCTAACCCTAACCCTTCCGAAAGTCGGAGAAGCTCAAGGATGGTACCGATCGATGCGCGCTACCCCATTTAGTGGGGGTAGAGCCTACTTGCAAGTCTCTCCGACCTTCACAAAAAAAGTTATTCAAGAATATCTCCTCAGATTTGGGGGAATTTCGTCGGTCGACCTCTTCCGAAGGTCGTACAAGCTCGGGGATGGTACCAATCGATCCGCAGGACACAAATTAGTCCAGATGCAACCACTTTCCAAGTCTCTCCGACCTTCACAAAAAAAGTTATTCAAGAATATCTCTTTCTCCTATGTGCTTTCATCCCTAACCCTAACCCTAACCCTTCCGAAAGTCGGAGAAGCTCAAAGATGGTACCGATCGATGCGCGCTACCCCATTTAGTGGGGGTAGAGCCTACTTGCAAGTCTCTCCGACCTTCACAAAAAAAGTTATTCAAGAATATCTCTTTCTCCTATGTGCTTTCATCCCTAACCCTAACCCTAACCCTTCCGAAAGTCGGAGAAGCTCAAGGATGGTACCGATCGATGCGCGCTACCCCATTTAGTGGGGGTAGAGCCTACTTGCAAGTCTCTCCGACCTTCACAAAAAAAGTTATTCAAGAATATCTCTTTCTCCTATGTGCTTTCATCCCTAACCCTAACCCTAACCCTTCCGAAAGTCGGAAAAGCTCAAGGATGGTACCGATCGATGCGCGCTACCACATTTAGTGGGGGTAGAGCCTACTTGCAAGTCTCTCCGACCTTCACAAAAAAAGTTATTCAAGAATATCTCTTTCTCCTATGTGCTTTCATCCCTAACCCTAACCCTAACCCTTCCGAAAGTCGGAGAAGCTCAAGGATGGTACCGATCGATGCGCGCAACCCCATTTAGTGGGGGTAGAGCCTACTTGCAAGTCTCTCCGACCTTCACAAAAAAAGTAATTCAAGAATATCTCCTCAGATTTGGGGGAATTTCGTCGGTCGACCTCTTCCGAAGGTCGTACAAGCTCGGGGATGGTACCAATCGATCCGCAGGACCCAAATTAGTCCAGATGCAACCACTTTCCAAGTCTCTCCGACCTTCACAAAAAAAGTTATTCAAGAATATCTCTTTCTCCTATGTGCTTTCATCCCTAACCCTAACCCTAACCCTTCCGAAAGTCGGAGAAGCTCAAGGATGGTACCGATCGATGCGCGCTACCCCATTTAGTGGGAGTAGAGCCTACTTGCAAGTCTCTCCGACCTTCACAAAAAAAGTTATTCAAGAATATCTCTTTCTCCTATGTGCTTTCATCCCTAACCCTAACCCTAACCCTTCCGAAAGTCGGAGAAGCTCAAGAATGGTACCGATCGATGCGCGCAACCCCATTTAGTGGGGGTAGAGCCTACTTGCAAGTCTCTCCGACCTTCACAAAAAAAGTTATTCAAGAATATCTCCTCAGATTTGGGGGAATTTCGTCGGTCGACCTCTTCCGAAGGTCGTACAAGCTCGGGGATGGTACCAATCGATCCGCAGGACCCAAATTAGTCCAGATGCAACCACTTTCCAAGTCTCTCCGACCTTCACAAAAAAAGTTATTCAAGAATATCTCTTTCTCCTATGTGCTTTCATCCCTAACCCTAACCCTAACCCTTCCGAAAGTCGGAGAAGCTCAAGGATGGTACCGATCGATGCGCGCTACCCCATTTAGTGGGGGTAGAGCCTACTTGCAAGTCTCTCCGACCTTCACAAAAAAAGTTATTCAAGAATATCTCTTTCTCCTATGTGCTTTCATCCCTAACCCTAACCCTAACCCTTCCAAAAGTCGGAGAAGCTCAAGGATGGTACCGATCGATGCGCGCTACCCCATTTAGTGGGGGTAGAGCCTACTTGCAAGTCTCTCCGACCTTCACAAAAAAAGTTATTCAAGAATATCTCCTCAGATTTGGGGGAATTTCGTCGGTCGACCTCTTCCGAAGGTCGTACAAGCTCGGGGATGGTACCAATCGATCCGCAGGACACAAATTAGTCCAGATGCAACCACTTTCCAAGTCTCTCCGACCTTCACAAAAAAAGTTATTCAAGAATATCTCTTTCTCCTATGTGCTTTCATCCCTAACCCTAACCCTAACCCTTCCGAAAGTCGGAGAAGCTCAAGGATGGTACCGATCGATGCGCGCTACCCCATTTAGTGGGGGTAGAGCCTACTTGCAAGTCTCTCCGACCTTCACAAAAAAAGTTATTCAAGAATATCTCTTTCTCCTATGTGCTTTCATCCCTAACCCTAACCCTAACCCTTCCGAAAGTCGGGGAAGCTCAAGGATGGTACCGATCGATGCGCGCAACCCCATTTAGTGGGGGTAGAGCCTACTTGCAAGTCTCTCCGACCTTCACAAAAAAAGTTATTCAAGAATATCTCCTCAGATTTGGGGGAATTTCGTCGGTCGACCTCTTCCGAAGGTCGTACAAGCTCGGGGATGGTACCAATCGATCTGCAGGACCCAAATTAGTCCAGATGCAACCACTTTCCAAGTCTCTCCGACCTTCACAAAAAAAGTTATTCAAGAATATCTCTTTCTCCTATGTGCTTTCATCCCTAACCCTAACCCTAACCCTTCCGAAAGTCGGAGAAGCTCAAGGATGGTACCGATCGATGCGTGCTACCCCATTTAGTGGGGGTAGAGCCTACTTGCAAGTCTCTCCGACCTTCACAAAAAAAGTTATTCAAGAATATCTCTTTCTCCTATGTGCTTTCATCCCTAACCCTAACCCTAACCCTTCCGAAAGTCGGAGAAGCTCAAGGATGGTACCGATCGATGCGCGCTACCCCATTTAGTGGGGGTAGAGCCTACTTGCAAGTCTCTCCGACCTTCACAAAAAAAGTTATTCAAGAATATCTCTTTCTCCTATGTGCTTTCATCCCTAACCCTAACCCTAACCCTTCCGAAAGTCGGAGAAGCTCAAGGATGGTACCGATCGATGCGCGCAACCCCATTTAGTGGGGGTAGAGCCTACTTGCAAGTCTCTCCGACCTTCACAAAAAAAGTAATTCAAGAATATCTCCTCAGATTTGGGGGAATTTCGTCGGTCGACCTCTTCCGAAGGTTGTACAAGCTCGGGGATGGTACCAATCGATCCGCAGGACCCAAATTAGTCCAGATGCAACCACTTTCCAAGTCTCTCCGACCTTCACAAAAAAAGTTATTCAAGAATATCTCTTTCTCCTATGTGCTTTCATCCCTAACCCTAACCCTAACCCTTCCGAAAGTCGGAGAAGCTCAAGGATGGTACCGATCGATGCGCGCTACCCCATTTAGTGGGGGTAGAGCCTACTTGCAAGTCTCTCCGACCTTCACAAAAAAAGTTATTCAAGAATATCTCTTTCTCCTATGTGCTTTCATCCCTAACCCTAACCCTAACCCTTCCGAAAGTCGGAGAAGCTCAAGGATGGTACCGATCGATGCGCGCAACCCCATTTAGTGGGGGTAGAGCCTACTTGCAAGTCTCTCCGACCTTCACAAAAAAAGTTATTCAAGAATATCTCCTCAGATTTGGGGGAATTTCGTCGGTCGACCTCTTCCGAAGGTCGTACAAGCTCGGGGATGGTACCAATCGATCCGCAGGACCCAAATTAGTCCAGATGCAACCACTTTCCAAGTCTCTCCGACCTTCACAAAAAAAGTTATTCAAGAATATCTCTTTCTCCTATGTGCTTTCATCCCTAACCCTAACCCTTCCGAAAGTCGGAGAAGCTCAAGGATGGTACCGATCGATGCGCGCTACCCCATTTAGTGGGGGTAGAGCCTACTTGCAAGTCTCTCCGACCTTCACAAAAAAAGTTATTCAAGAATATCTCTTTCTCCTATGTGCTTTCATCCCTAACCCTAACCCTAACCCTTCCGAAAGTCGGAGAAGCTCAAGGATGGTACCGATCGATGCGCGCAACCCCATTTAGTGGGGGTAGAGCCTACTTGCAAGTCTCTCCGACCTTCACAAAAAAAGTTATTCAAGAATATCTCCTCAGATTTGGGGGAATTTCGTCGGTCGACCTCTTCCGAAGGTCGTACAAGCTCGGGGATGGTACCAATCGATCCGCAGGACCCAAATTAGTCCAGATGCAACCACTTTCCAAGTCTCTCCGACCTTCACAAAAAAAGTTATTCAAGAATATCTCTTTCTCCTATGTGCTTTCATCCCTAACCCTAACCCTAACCCTTCCGAAAGTCGGAGAAGCTCAAGGATGGTACCGATCGATGCGCGCTACCCCATTTAGTGGGGGTAGAGCCTACTTGCAAGTCTCTCCGACCTTCACAAAAAAAGTTATTCAAGAATATCTCTTTCTCCTATGTGCTTTCATCCCTAACCCTAACCCTAACCCTTCCGAAAGTCGGAGAAGCTCAAGGATGGTACCGATCGATGCGCGCAACCCCATTTAGTGGGGGTAGAGCCTACTTGCAAGTCTCTCCGACCTTCACAAAAAAAGTTATTCAAGAATATCTCCTCAGATTTGGGGGAATTTCGTCGGTCGACCTCTTCCGAAGGTCGTACAAGCTCGGGGATGGTACCAATCGATCCGCAGGACCCAAATTAGTCCAGATGCAACCACTTTCCAAGTCTCTCCGACCTTCACAAAAAAAGTTATTCAAGAATATCTCTTTCTCCTATGTGCTTTCATCCCTAACCCTAACCCTAACCCTTCCGAAAGTCGGAGAAGCTCAAGGATGGTACCGATCGATGCGCGCTACCCCATTTAGTGGGGGTAGAGCCTACTTGCAAGTCTCTCCGACCTTCACAAAAAAAGTTATTCAAGAATATCTCTTTCTCCTATGTGCTTTCATCCCTAACCCTAACCCTAACCCTTCCGAAAGTCGGAGAAGCTCAAGGATGGTACCGATCGATGCGCGCTACCCCATTTAGTGGGGGTAGAGCCTACTTGCAAGTCTCTCCGACCTTCACAAAAAAAGTTATTCAAGAATATCTCTTTCTCCTATGTGCTTTCATCCCTAACCCTAACCCTAACCCTTCCGAAAGTCGGAGAAGCTCAAGGATGGTACCGATCGATGCGCGCTACCACATTTAGTGGGGGTAGAGCCTACTTGCAAGTCTCTCCGACCTTCACAAAAAAAGTTATTCAAGAATATCTCTTTCTCCTATGTGCTTTCATCCCTAACCCTAACCCTAACCCTTCCGAAAGTCGGAGAAGCTCAAGGATGGTACCGATCGATGCGCGCAACCCCATTTAGTGGGGGTAGAGCCTACTTGCAAGTCTCTCCGACCTTCACAAAAAAAGTTATTCAAGAATATCTCTTTCTCCTATGTGCTTTCATCCCTAACCCTAACCCTAACCCTTCCGAAAGTCGGAGAAGCTCAAGGATGGTACCGATCGATGCGCGCAACCCCATTTAGTGGGGGTAGAGCCTACTTGCAAGTCTCTCCGACCTTCACAAAAAAAGTAATTCAAGAATATCTCCTCAGATTTGGGGGAATTTCGTCGGTCGACCTCTTCCGAAGGTCGTACAAGCTCGGGGATGGTACCAATCGATCCGCAGGACCCAAATTAGTCCAGATGCAACCACTTTCCAAGTCTCTCCGACCTTCACAAAAAAAGTTATTCAAGAATATCTCTTTCTCCTATGTGCTTTCATCCCTAACCCTAACCCTAACCCTTCCGAAAGTCGGAGAAGCTCAAGGATGGTACCGATCGATGCACGCTACCCCATTTAGTGGGGGCAGAGCCTACTTGCAAGTCTCTCCGACCTTCACAAAAAAAGTTATTCAAGAATATCTCTTTCTCCTATGTGCTTTCATCCCTAACCCTAACCCTAACCCTTCCGAAAGTCGGAAAAGCTCAAGGATGGTACCGATCGATGCGCGCTACCCCATTTAGTGGGGGTAGAGCCTACTTGCAAGTCTCTCCGACCTTCACAAAAAAAGTTATTCAAGAATATCTCTTTCTCCTATGTGCTTTCATCCCTAACCCTAACCCTAACCCTTCCGAAAGTCGGAGAAGCTCAAGGATGGTACCGATCGATGCGCGCAACCCCATTTAGTGGGGGTAGAGCCTACTTGCAAGTCTCTCCGACCTTCACAAAAAAAGTAATTCAAGAATATCTCCTCAGATTTGGGGGAATTTCGTCGGTCGACCTCTTCCGAAGGTCGTACAAGCTCGGGGATGGTACCAATCGATCCGCAGGACCCAAATTAGTCAAGATGCAACCACTTTCCAAGTCTCTCCGACCTTCACAAAAAAAGTTATTCAAGAATATCTCTTTCTCCTATGTGCTTTCATCCCTAACCCTAACCCTAACCCTTCCGAAAGTCGGAGAAGCTCAATGATGGTACCGATCGATGCGCGCTACCCCATTTAGTGGGGGTAGAGCCTACTTGCAAGTCTCTCCGACCTTCACAAAAAAAGTTATTCAAGAATATCTCTTTCTCCTATGTGCTTTCATCCCTAACCCTAACCCTTCCGAAAGTCGGAGAAGCTCAAGGATGGTACCGATCGATGCGCGCTACCCCATTTAGTGGGGGTAAAGCCTACTTGCAAGTCTCTCAGACCTTCACAAAAAAAGTTATTCAAGAATATCTCCTCAGATTTGGGGGAATTTCGTCGGTCGACCTCTTCCGAAGGTCGTACAAGCTCGGGGATGGTACCAATCGATCCGCAGGACCCAAATTAGTCCAGATGCAACCACTTTCCAAGTCTCTCCGACCTTCACAAAAAAAGTTATTCAAGAATATCTCTTTCTCCTATGTGCTTTCATCCCTAACCCTAACCCTAACCCTTCCGAAAGTCGGAGAAGCTCAAGGATGGTACCGATCGATGCGCGCTACCCCATTTAGTGGGGGCAGAGCCTACTTGCAAGTCTCTCCGACCTTCACAAAAAAAGTTATTCAAGAATATCTCTTTCTCCTATGTGCTTTCATCCCTAACCCTAACCCTTCCGAAAGTCGGAGAAGCTCAAGGATGGTACCGATCGATGCGCGCAACCCCATTTAGTGGGGGTAGAGCCTACTTGCAAGTCTCTCCGACCTTCACAAAAAAAGTTATTCAAGAATATCTCCTCAGATTTGGGGGAATTTCGTCGGTCGACCTCTTCCGAAGGTCGTACAAGCTCGGGGATGGTACCAATCGATCCGCAGGACCCAAATTAGTCCAGATGCAACCACTTTCCAAGTCTCTCCGACCTTCACAAAAAAAGTTATTCAAGAATATCTCTTTCTCCTATGTGCTTTCATCCCTAACCCTAACCCTAACCCTTCCGAAAGTCGGAGAAGCTCAAGGATGGTACCGATCGATGCGCGCTACCCCATTTAGTGGGGGTAGAGCCTACTTGCAAGTCTCTCCGACCTTCACAAAAAAAGTTATTCAAGAATATCTCTTTCTCCTATGTGCTTTCATCCCTAACCCTAACCCTAACCCTTCCGAAAGTCGGAGAAGCTCAAGGATGGTACCGATCGATGCGCGCTACCCCATTTAGTGGGGGTAGAGCCTACTTGCAAGTCTCTCCGACCTTCACAAAAAAAGTTATTCAAGAATATCTCTTTCTCCTATGTGCTTTCATCCCTAACCCTAACCCTAACCCTTCCGAAAGTCGGAGAAGCTCAAGGATGGTACCGATCGATGCGCGCTACCCCATTTAGTGGGGGTAGAGCCTACTTGCAAGTCTCTCCGACCTTCACAAAAAAAGTTATTCAAGAATATCTCTTTCTCCTATGTGCTTTCATCCCTAACCCTAACCCTAACCCTTCCGAAAGTCGGAGAAGCTCAAGGATGGTACCGATCGATGCGCGCAACCCCATTTAGTGGGGGTAGAGCCTACTTGCAAGTCTCTCCGACCTTCACAAAAAAAGTTATTCAAGAATATCTCTTTCTCCTATGTGCTTTCATCCCTAACCCTAACCCTAACCCTTCCGAAAGTCGGAGAAGCTCAAGGATGGTACCGATCGATGCGCGCAACCCCATTTAGTGGGGGTAGAGCCTACTTGCAAGTCTCTCCGACCTTCACAAAAAAAGTAATTCAAGAATATCTCCTCAGATTTGGGGGAATTTCGTCGGTCGACCTCTTCCGAAGGTCGTACAAGCTCGGGGATGGTACCAATCGATCCGCAGGACCCAAATTAGTCCAGATGCAACCACTTTCCAAGTCGCTCCGACCTTCACAAAAAAAGTTATTCAAGAATATCTCTTTCTCCTATGTGCTTTCATCCCTAACCCTAACCCTAACCCTTCCGAAAGTCGGAGAAGCTCAAGGATGGTACCGATCGATGCGCGCTACCCCATTTAGTGGGGGCAGAGCCTACTTGCAAGTCTCTCCGACCTTCACAAAAAAAGTTATTCAAGAATATCTCTTTCTCCTATGTGCTTTCATCCCTAACCCTAACCCTAACCCTTCCGAAAGTCGGAGAAGCTCAAGGATGGTACCGATCGATGCGCGCTACCCCATTTAGTGGGGGTAGAGCCTACTTGCAAGTCTCTCCGACCTTCACAAAAAAAGTTATTCAAGAATATCTCTTTCTCCTATGTGCTTTCATCCCTAACCCTAACCCTAACCCTTCCGAAAGTCGGAGAAGCTCAAGGATGGTACCGATCGATGCGCGCAACCCCATTTAGTGGGGGTAGAGCCTACTTGCAAGTCTCTCCGACCTTCACAAAAAAAGTAATTCAAGAATATCTCCTCAGATTTGGGGGAATTTCGTCGGTCGACCTCTTCCGAAGGTCGTACAAGCTCGGGGATGGTACCAATCGATCCGCAGGACCCAAATTAGTCCAGATGCAACCACTTTCCAAGTCTCTCCGACCTTCACAAAAAAAGTTATTCAAGAATATCTCTTTCTCCTATGTGCTTTCATCCCTAACCCTAACCCTAACCCTTCCGAAAGTCGGAGAAGCTCAAGGATGGTACCGATCGATGCGCGCTACCCCATTTAGTGGGAGTAGAGCCTACTTGCAAGTCTCTCCGACCTTCACAAAAAAAGTTATTCAAGAATATCTCTTTCTCCTATGTGCTTTCATCCCTAACCCTAACCCTTCCGAAAGTCGGAGAAGCTCAAGGATGGTACCGATCGATGCGCGCTACCCCATTTAGTGGGGGTAGAGCCTACTTGCAAGTCTCTCAGACCTTCACAAAAAAAGTTATTCAAGAATATCTCCTCAGATTTGGGGGAATTTCGTCGGTCGACCTCTTCCGAAGGTCGTACAAGCTCGGGGATGGTACCAATCGATCCGCAGGACCCAAATTAGTCCAGATGCAACCACTTTCCAAGTCTCTCCGACCTTCACAAAAAAAGTTATTCAAGAATATCTCTTTCTCCTATGTGCTTTCATCCCTAACCCTAACCCTAACCCTTCCGAAAGTCGGAGAAGCTCAAGGATGGTACCGATCGATGCGCGCTACCCCATTTAGTGGGGGCAGAGCCTACTTGCAAGTCTCTCCGACCTTCACAAAAAAAGTTATTCAAGAATATCTCTTTCTCCTATGTGCTTTCATCCCTAACCCTAACCCTAACCCTTCCGAAAGTCGGAGAAGCTCAAGGATGGTACCGATCGATGCGCGCTACCCCATTTAGTGGGGGTAGAGCCTACTTGCAAGTCTCTCCGACCTTCACAAAAAAAGTTATTCAAGAATATCTCTTTCTCCTATGTGCTTTCATCCCTAACCCTAACCCTAACCCTTCCGAAAGTCGGAGAAGCTCAAGGATGGTACCGATCGATGCGCGCTACCCCATTTAGTGGGGGTAGAGCCTACTTGCAAGTCTCTCCGACCTTCACAAAAAAAGTTATTCAAGAATATCTCTTTCTCCTATGTGCTTTCATCCCTAACCCTAACCCTAACCCTTCCGAAAGTCGGAGAAGCTCAAGGATGGTACCGATCGATGCGCGCTACCCCATTTAGTGGGGGTAGAGCCTACTTGCAAGTCTCTCCGACCTTCACAAAAAAAGTTATTCAAGAATATCTCTTTCTCCTATGTGCTTTCATCCCTAACCCTAACCCTAACCCTTCCGAAAGTCGGAGAAGCTCAAGGATGGTACCGATCGATGCGCGCTACCCCATTTAGTGGGGGTAGAGCCTACTTGCAAGTCTCTCCGACCTTCACAAAAAAAGTTATTCAAGAATATCTCTTTCTCCTATGTGCTTTCATCCCTAACCCTAACCCTAACCCTTCCGAAAGTCGGAGAAGCTCAAGGATGGTACCGATCGATGCGCGCAACCCCATTTAGTGGGGGTAGAGCCTACTTGCAAGTCTCTCCGACCTTCACAAAAAAAGTAATTCAAGAATATCTCCTCAGATTTGGGGGAATTTCGTCGGTCGACCTCTTCCGAAGGTCGTACAAGCTCGGGGATGGTACCAATCGATCCGCAGGACCCAAATTAGTCCAGATGCAACCACTTTCCAAGTCTCTCCGACCTTCACAAAAAAAGTTATTCAAGAATATCTCTTTCTCCTATGTGCTTTCATCCCTAACCCTAACCCTAACCCTTCCGAAAGTCGGAGAAGCTCAAGGATGGTACCGATCGATGCGCGCAACCCCATTTAGTGGGGGTAGAGCCTACTTGCAAGTCTCTCCGACCTTCACAAAAAAAGTTATTCAAGAATATCTCTTTCTCCTATGTGCTTTCATCCCTAACCCTAACCCTTCCGAAAGTCGGAGAAGCTCAAGGATGGTACCGATCGATGCGCGCAACCCCATTTAGTGGGGGTAGAGCCTACTTGCAAGTCTCTCCGACCTTCACAAAAAAAGTTATTCAAGAATATCTCCTCAGATTTGGGGGAATTTCGTCGGTCGACCTCTTCCGAAGGTCGTACAAGCTCGGGGATGGTACCAATCGATCTGCAGGACCCAAATTAGTCCAGATGCAACCACTTTCCAAGTCTCTCCGACCTTCACAAAAAAAGTTATTCAAGAATATCTCTTTCTCCTATGTGCTTTCATCCCTAACCCTAACCCTTCCGAAAGTCGGAGAAGCTCAAGGATGGTACCGATCGATGCGCGCTACCCCATTTAGTGGGGGTAGAGCCTACTTGCAAGTCTCTCCGACCTTCACAAAAAAAGTTATTCAAGAATATCTCTTTCTCCTATGTGCTTTCATCCCTAACCCTAACCCTAACCCTTCCGAAAGTCGGAGAAGCTCAAGGATGGTACCGATCGATGCGCGCAACCCCATTTAGTGGGGGTAGAGCCTACTTGCAAGTCTCTCCGACCTTCACAAAAAAAGTTATTTAAGAATATCTCCTCAGATTTGGGGGAATTTCGTCGGTCGACCTCTTCCGAAGGTCGTACAAGCTCGGGGATGGAACCAATCGATCCGCAGGACCCAAATTAGTCCAGATGCAACCACTTTCCAAGTCTCTCCGACCTTCACAAAAAAAGTTATTCAAGAATATCTCTTTCTCCTATGTGCTTTCATCCCTAACCCTAACCCTAACCCTTCCGAAAGTCGGAGAAGCTCAAGGATGGTACCGATCGATGCGCGCTACCCCATTTAGTGGGGGTAGAGCCTACTTGCAAGTCTCTCCGACCTTCACAAAAAAAGTTATTCAAGAATATCTCTTTCTCCTATGTGCTTTCATCCCTAACCCTAACCCTAACCCTTCCGAAAGTCGGAGAAGCTCAAGGATGGTACCGATCGATGCGCGCTACCCCATTTAGTGGGGGTAGAGCCTACTTGCAAGTCTCTCCGACCTTCACAAAAAAAGTTATTCAAGAATATCTCCTCAGATTTGGGGGAATTTCGTCGGTCGACCTCTTCCGAAGGTCGTACAAGCTCGGGGATGGTACCAATCGATCCGCAGGACACAAATTAGTCCAGATGCAACCACTTTCCAAGTCTCTCCGACCTTCACAAAAAAAGTTATTCAAGAATATCTCTTTCTCCTATGTGCTTTCATCCCTAACCCTAACCCTAACCCTTCCGAAAGTCGGAGAAGCTCAAGGATGGTACCGATCGATGCGCGCTACCCCATTTAGTGGGGGTAGAGCCTACTTGCAAGTCTCTCCGACCTTCACAAAAAAAGTTATTCAAGAATATCTCTTTCTCCTATGTGCTTTCATCCCTAACCCTAACCCTAACCCTTCCGAAAGTCGGAGAAGCTCAAGGATGGTACCGATCGATGCGCGCAACCCCATTTAGTGGGGGTAGAGCCTACTTGCAAGTCTCTCCGACCTTCACAAAAAAAGTTATTCAAGAATATCTCCTCAGATTTGGGGGAATTTCGTCGGTCGACCTCTTCCGAAGGTCGTACAAGCTCGGGGATGGTACCAATCGATCCGCAGGACCCAAATTAGTCCAGATGCAACCACTTTCCAAGTCTCTCCGACCTTCACAAAAAAAGTTATTCAAGAATATCTCTTTCTCCTATGTGCTTTCATCCCTAACCCTAACCCTAACCCTTCCGAAAGTCGGAGAAGCTCAAGGATGGTACCGATCGATGCGCGCTACCCCATTTAGTGGGGGTAGAGCCTACTTGCAAGTCTCTCCGACCTTCACAAAAAAAGTTATTCAAGAATATCTCTTTCTCCTATGTGCTTTCATCCCTAACCCTAACCCTAACCCTTCCGAAAGTCGGAGAAGCTCAAGGATGGTACCGATCGATGCGCGCTACCCCATTTAGTGGGGGTAGAGCCTACTTGCAAGTCTCTCCGACCTTCACAAAAAAAGTTATTCAAGAATATCTCTTTCTCCTATGTGCTTTCATCCCTAACCCTAACCCTAACCCTTCCGAAAGTCGGAGAAGCTCAAGGATGGTACCGATCGATGCGCGCTACTCCATTTAGTGGGGGTAGAGCCTACTTGCAAGTCTCTCCGACCTTCACAAAAAAAGTTATTCAAGAATATCTCTTTCTCCTATGTGCTTTCATCCCTAACCCTAACCCTAACCCTTCCGAAAGTCGGAGAAGCTCAAGGATGGTACCGATCGATGCGCGCTACCCCATTTAGTGGGGGTAGAGCCTACTTGCAAGTCTCTCCGACCTTCACAAAAAAAGTTATTCAAGAATATCTCTTTCTCCTATGTGCTTTCATCCCTAACCCTAACCCTAACCCTTCCGAAAGTCGGAGAAGCTCAAGGATGGTACCGATCGATGCGCGCAACCCCATTTAGTGGGGGTAGAGCCTACTTGCAAGTCTCTCCGACCTTCACAAAAAAAGTAATTCAAGAATATCTCCTCAGATTTGGGGGAATTTCGTCGGTCGACCTCTTCCGAAGGTCGTACAAGCTCGGGGATGGTACCAATCGATCCGCAGGACCCAAATTAGTCCAGATGCAACCACTTTCCAAGTCTCTCCGACCTTCACAAAAAAAGTTATTCAAGAATATCTCTTTCTCCTATGTGCTTTCATCCCTAACCCTAACCCTAACCCTTCCGAAAGTCGGAGAAGCTCAAGGATGGTACCGATCGATGCGCGCAACCCCATTTAGTGGGGGTAGAGCCTACTTGCAAGTCTCTCCGACCTTCACAAAAAAAGTTATTCAAGAATATCTCTTTCTCCTATGTGCTTTCATCCCTAACCCTAACCCTTCCGAAAGTCGGAGAAGCTCAAGGATGGTACCGATCGATGCGCGCTACCCCATTTAGTGGGGGTAGAGCCTACTTGCAAGTCTCTCCGACCTTCACAAAAAAAGTTATTCAAGAATATCTCTTTCTCCTATGTGCTTTCATCCCTAACCCTAACCCTTCCGAAAGTCGGAGAAGCTCAAGGATGGTACCGATCGATGCGCGCAACCCCATTTAGTGGGGGTAGAGCCTACTTGCAAGTCTCTCCGACCTTCACAAAAAAAGTTATTCAAGAATATCTCTTTCTCCTATGTGCTTTCATCCCTAACCCTAACCCTTCCGAAAGTCGGAGAAGCTCAAGGATGGTACCGATCGATGCGCGCAACCCCATTTAGTGGGGGTAGAGCCTACTTGCAAGTCTCTCCGACCTTCACAAAAAAAGTTATTCAAGAATATCTCCTCAGATTTGGGGGAATTTCGTCGGTCGACCTCTTCCGAAGGTCGTACAAGCTCGGGGATGGTACCAATCGATCCGCAGGACCCAAATTAGTCCAGATGCAACCACTTTCCAAGTCTCTCCGACCTTCACAAAAAAAGTTATTCAAGAATATCTCTTTCTCCTATGTGCTTTCATCCCTAACCCTAACCCTAACCCTTCCGAAAGTCGGAGAAGCTCAAGGATGGTACCGATCGATGCGCGCTACCCCATTTAGTGGGGGCAGAGCCTACTTGCAAGTCTCTCCGACCTTCACAAAAAAAGTTATTCAAGAATATCTCTTTCTCCTATGTGCTTTCATCCCTAACCCTAACCCTAACCCTTCCGAAAGTCGGAGAAGCTCAAGGATGGTACCGATCGATGCGCGCAACCCCATTTAGTGGGGGTAGAGCCTACTTGCAAGTCTCTCCGACCTTCACAAAAAAAGTTATTCAAGAATATCTCCTCAGATTTGGGGGAATTTCGTCGGTCGACCTCTTCCGAAGGTCGTACAAGCTCGGGGATGGTACCAATCGATCCGCAGGACCCAAATTAGTCCAGATGCAACCACTTTCCAAGTCTCTCCGACCTTTACAAAAAAAGTTATTCAAGAATATCTCTTTCTCCTATGTGCTTGCATCCCTAACCCTAACCCTAACCCTTCCGAAAGTCGGAGAAGCTCAAGGATGGTACCGATCGATGCGCGCTACCCCATTTAGTGGGGGTAGAGCCTACTTGCAAGTCTCTCCGACCTTCACAAAAAAAGTTATTCAAGAATATCTCTTTCTCCTATGTGCTTTCATCCCTAACCCTAACCCTAACCCTTCCGAAAGTCGGAGAAGCTCAAGGATGGTACCGATCGATGCGCGCTACCCCATTTAGTGGGGGTAGAGCCTACTTGCAAGTCTCTCCGACCTTCACAAAAAAAGTTATTCAAGAATATCTCTTTCTCCTATGTGCTTTCATCCCTAACCCTAACCCTAACCCTTCCGAAAGTCGGAGAAGCTCAAGGATGGTACCGATCGATGCGCGCTACCACATTTAGTGGGGGTAGAGCCTACTTGCAAGTCTCTCCGACCTTCACAAAAAAAGTTATTCAAGAATATCTCTTTCTCCTATGTGCTTTCATCCCTAACCCTAACCCTAACCCTTCCGAAAGTCGGAAAAGCTCAAGGATGGTACCGATCGATGCGCGCTACCCCATTTAGTGGGGGTAGAGCCTACTTGCAAGTCTCTCCGACCTTCACAAAAAAAGTTATTCAAGAATATCTCTTTCTCCTATGTGCTTTCATCCCTAACCCTAACCCTAACCCTTCCGAAAGTCGGAGAAGCTCAAGGATGGTACCGATCGATGCGCGCAACCCCATTTAGTGGGGGTAGAGCCTACTTGCAAGTCTCTCCGACCTTCACAAAAAAAGTAATTCAAGAATATCTCCTCAGATTTGGGGGAATTTCGTCGGTCGACCTCTTCCGAAGGTCGTACAAGCTCGGGGATGGTACCAATCGATCCGCAGGACCCAAATTAGTCCAGATGCAACCACTTTCCAAGTCTCTCCGACCTTCACAAAAAAAGTTATTCAAGAATATCTCTTTCTCCTATGTGCTTTCATCCCTAACCCTAACCCTAACCCTTCCGAAAGTCGGAGAAGCTCAAGGATGGTACCGATCGATGCGCGCAACCCCATTTAGTGGGGGTAGAGCCTACTTGCAAGTCTCTCCGACCTTCACAAAAAAAGTTATTCAAGAATATCTCTTTCTCCTATGTGCTTTCATCCCTAACCCTAACCCTTCCGAAAGTCGGAGAAGCTCAAGGATGGTACCGATCGATGCGCGCAACCCCATTTAGTGGGGGTAGAGCCTACTTGCAAGTCTCTCCGACCTTCACAAAAAAAGTTATTCAAGAATATCTCCTCAGATTTGGGGGAATTTCGTCGGTCGACCTCTTCCGAAGGTCGTACAAGCTCGGGGATGGTACCAATCGATCTGCAGGACCCAAATTAGTCCAGATGCAACCACTTTCCAAGTCTCTCCGACCTTCACAAAAAAAGTTATTCAAGAATATCTCTTTCTCCTATGTGCTTTCATCCCTAACCCTAACCCTTCCGAAAGTCGGAGAAGCTCAAGGATGGTACCGATCGATGCGCGCTACCCCATTTAGTGGGGGTAGAGCCTACTTGCAAGTCTCTCCGACCTTCACAAAAAAAGTTATTCAAGAATATCTCTTTCTCCTATGTGCTTTCATCCCTAACCCTAACCCTAACCCTTCCGAAAGTCGGAGAAGCTCAAGGATGGTACCGATCGATGCGCGCAACCCCATTTAGTGGGGGTAGAGCCTACTTGCAAGTCTCTCCGACCTTCACAAAAAAAGTTATTTAAGAATATCTCCTCAGATTTGGGGGAATTTCGTCGGTCGACCTCTTCCGAAGGTCGTACAAGCTCGGGGATGGAACCAATCGATCCGCAGGACCCAAATTAGTCCAGATGCAACCACTTTCCAAGTCTCTCCGACCTTCACAAAAAAAGTTATTCAAGAATATCTCTTTCTCCTATGTGCTTTCATCCCTAACCCTAACCCTAACCCTTCCGAAAGTCGGAGAAGCTCAAGGATGGTACCGATCGATGCGCGCTACCCCATTTAGTGGGGGTAGAGCCTACTTGCAAGTCTCTCCGACCTTCACAAAAAAAGTTATTCAAGAATATCTCTTTCTCCTATGTGCTTTCATCCCTAACCCTAACCCTTCCGAAAGTCGGAGAAGCTCAAGGATGGTACCGATCGATGCGCGCTACCCCATTTAGTGGGGGTAGAGCCTACTTGCAAGTCTCTCCGACCTTCACAAAAAAAGTTATTCAAGAATATCTCCTCAGATTTGGGGGAATTTCGTCGGTCGACCTCTTCCGAAGGTCGTACAAGCTCGGGGATGGTACCAATCGATCCGCAGGACACAAATTAGTCCAGATGCAACCACTTTCCAAGTCTCTCCGACCTTCACAAAAAAAGTTATTCAAGAATATCTCTTTCTCCTATGTGCTTTCATCCCTAACCCTAACCCTAACCCTTCCGAAAGTCGGAGAAGCTCAAGGATGGTACCGATCGATGCGCGCTACCCCATTTAGTGGGGGTAGAGCCTACTTGCAAGTCTCTCCGACCTTCACAAAAAAAGTTATTCAAGAATATCTCTTTCTCCTATGTGCTTTCATCCCTAACCCTAACCCTAACCCTTCCGAAAGTCGGAGAAGCTCAAGGATGGTACCGATCGATGCGCGCAACCCCATTTAGTGGGGGTAGAGCCTACTTGCAAGTCTCTCCGACCTTCACAAAAAAAGTTATTCAAGAATATCTCCTCAGATTTGGGGGAATTTCGTCGGTCGACCTCTTCCGAAGGTCGTACAAGCTCGGGGATGGTACCAATCGATCCGCAGGACCCAAATTAGTCCAGATGCAACCACTTTCCAAGTCTCTCCGACCTTCACAAAAAAAGTTATTCAAGAATATCTCTTTCTCCTATGTGCTTTCATCCCTAACCCTAACCCTTCCGAAAGTCGGAGAAGCTCAAGGATGGTACCGATCGATGCGCGCTACCCCATTTAGTGGGGGTAGAGCCTACTTGCAAGTCTCTCCGACCTTCACAAAAAAAGTTATTCAAGAATATCTCTTTCTCCTATGTGCTTTCATCCCTAACCCTAACCCTTCCGAAAGTCGGAGAAGCTCAAGGATGGTACCGATCGATGCGCGCAACCCCATTTAGTGGGGGTAGAGCCTACTTGCAAGTCTCTCCGACCTTCACAAAAAAAGTTATTTAAGAATATCTCCTCAGATTTGGGGGAATTTCGTCGGTCGACCTCTTCCGAAGGTCGTACAAGCTCGGGGATGGAACCAATCGATCCGCAGGACCCAAATTAGTCCAGATGCAACCACTTTCCAAGTCTCTCCGACCTTCACAAAAAAAGTTATTCAAGAATATCTCTTTCTCCTATGTGCTTTCATCCCTAACCCTAACCCTAACCCTTCCGAAAGTCGGAGAAGCTCAAGGATGGTACCGATCGATGCGCGCTACCCCATTTAGTGGGGGTAGAGCCTACTTGCAAGTCTCTCCGACCTTCACAAAAAAAGTTATTCAAGAATATCTCTTTCTCCTATGTGCTTTCATCCCTAACCCTAACCCTAACCCTTCCGAAAGTCGGAGAAGCTCAAGGATGGTACCGATCGATGCGCGCTACCCCATTTAGTGGGGGTAGAGCCTACTTGCAAGTCTCTCCGACCTTCACAAAAAAAGTTATTCAAGAATATCTCCTCAGATTTGGGGGAATTTCGTCGGTCGACCTCTTCCGAAGGTCGTACAAGCTCGGGGATGGTACCAATCGATCCGCAGGACACAAATTAGTCCAGATGCAACCACTTTCCAAGTCTCTCCGACCTTCACAAAAAAAGTTATTCAAGAATATCTCTTTCTCCTATGTGCTTTCATCCCTAACCCTAACCCTAACCCTTCCGAAAGTCGGAGAAGCTCAAGGATGGTACCGATCGATGCGCGCTACCCCATTTAGTGGGGGTAGAGCCTACTTGCAAGTCTCTCCGACCTTCACAAAAAAAGTTATTCAAGAATATCTCTTTCTCCTATGTGCTTTCATCCCTAACCCTAACCCTAACCCTTCCGAAAGTCGGAGAAGCTCAAGGATGGTACCGATCGATGCGCGCAACCCCATTTAGTGGGGGTAGAGCCTACTTGCAAGTCTCTCCGACCTTCACAAAAAAAGTTATTCAAGAATATCTCCTCAGATTTGGGGGAATTTCGTCGGTCGACCTCTTCCGAAGGTCGTACAAGCTCGGGGATGGTACCAATCGATCCGCAGGACCCAAATTAGTCCAGATGCAACCACTTTCCAAGTCTCTCCGACCTTCACAAAAAAAGTTATTCAAGAATATCTCTTTCTCCTATGTGCTTTCATCCCTAACCCTAACCCTAACCCTTCCGAAAGTCGGAGAAGCTCAAGGATGGTACCGATCGATGCGCGCTACCCCATTTAGTGGGGGCAGAGCCTACTTGCAAGTCTCTCCGACCTTCACAAAAAAAGTTATTCAAGAATATCTCTTTCTCCTATGTGCTTTCATCCCTAACCCTAACCCTAACCCTTCCGAAAGTCGGAGAAGCTCAAGGATGGTACCGATCGATGCGCGCAACCCCATTTAGTGGGGGTAGAGCCTACTTGCAAGTCTCTCCGACCTTCACAAAAAAAGTTATTCAAGAATATCTCCTCAGATTTGGGGGAATTTCGTCGGTCGACCTCTTCCGAAGGTCGTACAAGCTCGGGGATGGTACCAATCGATCCGCAGGACCCAAATTAGTCCAGATGCAACCACTTTCCAAGTCTCTCCGACCTTTACAAAAAAAGTTATTCAAGAATATCTCTTTCTCCTATGTGCTTGCATCCCTAACCCTAACCCTAACCCTTCCGAAAGTCGGAGAAGCTCAAGGATGGTACCGATCGATGCGCGCTACCCCATTTAGTGGGGGTAGAGCCTACTTGCAAGTCTCTCCGACCTTCACAAAAAAAGTTATTCAAGAATATCTCTTTCTCCTATGTGCTTTCATCCCTAACCCTAACCCTAACCCTTCCGAAAGTCGGAGAAGCTCAAGGATGGTACCGATCGATGCGCGCTACCCCATTTAGTGGGGGTAGAGCCTACTTGCAAGTCTCTCCGACCTTCACAAAAAAAGTTATTCAAGAATATCTCTTTCTCCTATGTGCTTTCATCCCTAACCCTAACCCTAACCCTTCCGAAAGTCGGAGAAGCTCAAGGATGGTACCGATCGATGCGCGCTACCACATTTAGTGGGGGTAGAGCCTACTTGCAAGTCTCTCCGACCTTCACAAAAAAAGTTATTCAAGAATATCTCTTTCTCCTATGTGCTTTCATCCCTAACCCTAACCCTAACCCTTCCGAAAGTCGGAAAAGCTCAAGGATGGTACCGATCGATGCGCGCTACCCCATTTAGTGGGGGTAGAGCCTACTTGCAAGTCTCTCCGACCTTCACAAAAAAAGTTATTCAAGAATATCTCTTTCTCCTATGTGCTTTCATCCCTAACCCTAACCCTAACCCTTCCGAAAGTCGGAGAAGCTCAAGGATGGTACCGATCGATGCGCGCAACCCCATTTAGTGGGGGTAGAGCCTACTTGCAAGTCTCTCCGACCTTCACAAAAAAAGTAATTCAAGAATATCTCCTCAGATTTGGGGGAATTTCGTCGGTCGACCTCTTCCGAAGGTCGTACAAGCTCGGGGATGGTACCAATCGATCCGCAGGACCCAAATTAGTCCAGATGCAACCACTTTCCAAGTCTCTCCGACCTTCACAAAAAAAGTTATTCAAGAATATCTCTTTCTCCTATGTGCTTTCATCCCTAACCCTAACCCTAACCCTTCCGAAAGTCGGAGAAGCTCAAGGATGGTACCGATCGATGCGCGCAACCCCATTTAGTGGGGGTAGAGCCTACTTGCAAGTCTCTCCGACCTTCACAAAAAAAGTTATTCAAGAATATCTCTTTCTCCTATGTGCTTTCATCCCTAACCCTAACCCTTCCGAAAGTCGGAGAAGCTCAAGGATGGTACCGATCGATGCGCGCAACCCCATTTAGTGGGGGTAGAGCCTACTTGCAAGTCTCTCCGACCTTCACAAAAAAAGTTATTCAAGAATATCTCCTCAGATTTGGGGGAATTTCGTCGGTCGACCTCTTCCGAAGGTCGTACAAGCTCGGGGATGGTACCAATCGATCTGCAGGACCCAAATTAGTCCAGATGCAACCACTTTCCAAGTCTCTCCGACCTTCACAAAAAAAGTTATTCAAGAATATCTCTTTCTCCTATGTGCTTTCATCCCTAACCCTAACCCTTCCGAAAGTCGGAGAAGCTCAAGGATGGTACCGATCGATGCGCGCTACCCCATTTAGTGGGGGTAGAGCCTACTTGCAAGTCTCTCCGACCTTCACAAAAAAAGTTATTCAAGAATATCTCTTTCTCCTATGTGCTTTCATCCCTAACCCTAACCCTAACCCTTCCGAAAGTCGGAGAAGCTCAAGGATGGTACCGATCGATGCGCGCAACCCCATTTAGTGGGGGTAGAGCCTACTTGCAAGTCTCTCCGACCTTCACAAAAAAAGTTATTTAAGAATATCTCCTCAGATTTGGGGGAATTTCGTCGGTCGACCTCTTCCGAAGGTCGTACAAGCTCGGGGATGGAACCAATCGATCCGCAGGACCCAAATTAGTCCAGATGCAACCACTTTCCAAGTCTCTCCGACCTTCACAAAAAAAGTTATTCAAGAATATCTCTTTCTCCTATGTGCTTTCATCCCTAACCCTAACCCTAACCCTTCCGAAAGTCGGAGAAGCTCAAGGATGGTACCGATCGATGCGCGCTACCCCATTTAGTGGGGGTAGAGCCTACTTGCAAGTCTCTCCGACCTTCACAAAAAAAGTTATTCAAGAATATCTCTTTCTCCTATGTGCTTTCATCCCTAACCCTAACCCTAACCCTTCCGAAAGTCGGAGAAGCTCAAGGATGGTACCGATCGATGCGCGCTACCCCATTTAGTGGGGGTAGAGCCTACTTGCAAGTCTCTCCGACCTTCACAAAAAAAGTTATTCAAGAATATCTCCTCAGATTTGGGGGAATTTCGTCGGTCGACCTCTTCCGAAGGTCGTACAAGCTCGGGGATGGTACCAATCGATCCGCAGGACACAAATTAGTCCAGATGCAACCACTTTCCAAGTCTCTCCGACCTTCACAAAAAAAGTTATTCAAGAATATCTCTTTCTCCTATGTGCTTTCATCCCTAACCCTAACCCTAACCCTTCCGAAAGTCGGAGAAGCTCAAGGATGGTACCGATCGATGCGCGCTACCCCATTTAGTGGGGGTAGAGCCTACTTGCAAGTCTCTCCGACCTTCACAAAAAAAGTTATTCAAGAATATCTCTTTCTCCTATGTGCTTTCATCCCTAACCCTAACCCTAACCCTTCCGAAAGTCGGAGAAGCTCAAGGATGGTACCGATCGATGCGCGCAACCCCATTTAGTGGGGGTAGAGCCTACTTGCAAGTCTCTCCGACCTTCACAAAAAAAGTTATTCAAGAATATCTCCTCAGATTTGGGGGAATTTCGTCGGTCGACCTCTTCCGAAGGTCGTACAAGCTCGGGGATGGTACCAATCGATCCGCAGGACCCAAATTAGTCCAGATGCAACCACTTTCCAAGTCTCTCCGACCTTCACAAAAAAAGTTATTCAAGAATATCTCTTTCTCCTATGTGCTTTCATCCCTAACCCTAACCCTAACCCTTCCGAAAGTCGGAGAAGCTCAAGGATGGTACCGATCGATGCGCGCTACCCCATTTAGTGGGGGTAGAGCCTACTTGCAAGTCTCTCCGACCTTCACAAAAAAAGTTATTCAAGAATATCTCTTTCTCCTATGTGCTTTCATCCCTAACCCTAACCCTAACCCTTCCGAAAGTCGGAGAAGCTCAAGGATGGTACCGATCGATGCGCGCTACCCCATTTAGTGGGGGTAGAGCCTACTTGCAAGTCTCTCCGACCTTCACAAAAAAAGTTATTCAAGAATATCTCTTTCTCCTATGTGCTTTCATCCCTAACCCTAACCCTAACCCTTCCGAAAGTCGGAGAAGCTCAAGGATGGTACCGATCGATGCGCGCTACCACATTTAGTGGGGGTAGAGCCTACTTGCAAGTCTCTCCGACCTTCACAAAAAAAGTTATTCAAGAATATCTCTTTCTCCTATGTGCTTTCATCCCTAACCCTAACCCTAACCCTTCCGAAAGTCGGAGAAGCTCAAGGATGGTACCGATCGATGCGCGCAACCCCATTTAGTGGGGGTAGAGCCTACTTGCAAGTCTCTCCGACCTTCACAAAAAAAGTTATTCAAGAATATCTCTTTCTCCTATGTGCTTTCATCCCTAACCCTAACCCTAACCCTTCCGAAAGTCGGAGAAGCTCAAGGATGGTACCGATCGATGCGCGCAACCCCATTTAGTGGGGGTAGAGCCTACTTGCAAGTCTCTCCGACCTTCACAAAAAAAGTAATTCAAGAATATCTCCTCAGATTTGGGGGAATTTCGTCGGTCGACCTCTTCCGAAGGTCGTACAAGCTCGGGGATGGTACCAATCGATCCGCAGGACCCAAATTAGTCCAGATGCAACCACTTTCCAAGTCTCTCCGACCTTCACAAAAAAAGTTATTCAAGAATATCTCTTTCTCCTATGTGCTTTCATCCCTAACCCTAACCCTAACCCTTCCGAAAGTCGGAGAAGCTCAAGGATGGTACCGATCGATGCGCGCTACCCCATTTAGTGGGGGCAGAGCCTACTTGCAAGTCTCTCCGACCTTCACAAAAAAAGTTATTCAAGAATATCTCTTTCTCCTATGTGCTTTCATCCCTAACCCTAACCCTAACCCTTCCGAAAGTCGGAAAAGCTCAAGGATGGTACCGATCGATGCGCGCTACCCCATTTAGTGGGGGTAGAGCCTACTTGCAAGTCTCTCCGACCTTCACAAAAAAAGTTATTCAAGAATATCTCTTTCTCCTATGTGCTTTCATCCCTAACCCTAACCCTAACCCTTCCGAAAGTCGGAGAAGCTCAAGGATGGTACCGATCGATGCGCGCAACCCCATTTAGTGGGGGTAGAGCCTACTTGCAAGTCTCTCCGACCTTCACAAAAAAAGTAATTCAAGAATATCTCCTCAGATTTGGGGGAATTTCGTCGGTCGACCTCTTCCGAAGGTCGTACAAGCTCGGGGATGGTACCAATCGATCCGCAGGACCCAAATTAGTCCAGATGCAACCACTTTCCAAGTCTCTCCGACCTTCACAAAAAAAGTTATTCAAGAATATCTCTTTCTCCTATGTGCTTTCATCCCTAACCCTAACCCTAACCCTTCCGAAAGTCAGAGAAGCTCAAGGATGGTACCGATCGATGCGCGCTACCCCATTTAGTGGGGGTAGAGCCTACTTGCAAGTCTCTCCGACCTTCACAAAAAAAGTTATTCAAGAATATCTCTTTCTCCTATGTGCTTTCATCCCTAACCCTAACCCTTCCGAAAGTCGGAGAAGCTCAAGGATGGTACCGATCGATGCGCGCTACCCCATTTAGTGGGGGTAGAGCCTACTTGCAAGTCTCTCAGACCTTCACAAAAAAAGTTATTCAAGAATATCTCCTCAGATTTGGGGGAATTTCGTCGGTCGACCTCTTCCGAAGGTCGTACAAGCTCGGGGATGGTACCAATCGATCCGCAGGACCCAAATTAGTCCAGATGCAACCACTTTCCAAGTCTCTCCGACCTTCACAAAAAAAGTTATTCAAGAATATCTCTTTCTCCTATGTGCTTTCATCCCTAACCCTAACCCTAACCCTTCCGAAAGTCGGAGAAGCTCAAGGATGGTACCGATCGATGCGCGCTACCCCATTTAGTGGGGGCAGAGCCTACTTGCAAGTCTCTCCGACCTTCACAAAAAAAGTTATTCAAGAATATCTCTTTCTCCTATGTGCTTTCATCCCTAACCCTAACCCTAACCCTTCCGAAAGTCGGAGAAGCTCAAGGATGGTACCGATCGATGCGCGCAACCCCATTTAGTGGGGGTAGAGCCTACTTGCAAGTCTCTCCGACCTTCACAAAAAAAGTTATTCAAGAATATCTCCTCAGATTTGGGGGAATTTCGTCGGTCGACCTCTTCCGAAGGTCGTACAAGCTCGGGGATGGTACCAATCGATCCGCAGGACCCAAATTAGTCCAGATGCAACCACTTTCCAAGTCTCTCCGACCTTTACAAAAAAAGTTATTCAAGAATATCTCTTTCTCCTATGTGCTTGCATCCCTAACCCTAACCCTAACCCTTCCGAAAGTCGGAGAAGCTCAAGGATGGTACCGATCGATGCGCGCTACCCCATTTAGTGGGGGTAGAGCCTACTTGCAAGTCTCTCCGACCTTCACAAAAAAAGTTATTCAAGAATATCTCTTTCTCCTATGTGCTTTCATCCCTAACCCTAACCCTAACCCTTCCGAAAGTCGGAGAAGCTCAAGGATGGTACCGATCGATGCGCGCTACCCCATTTAGTGGGGGTAGAGCCTACTTGCAAGTCTCTCCGACCTTCACAAAAAAAGTTATTCAAGAATATCTCTTTCTCCTATGTGCTTTCATCCCTAACCCTAACCCTAACCCTTCCGAAAGTCGGAGAAGCTCAAGGATGGTACCGATCGATGCGCGCTACCACATTTAGTGGGGGTAGAGCCTACTTGCAAGTCTCTCCGACCTTCACAAAAAAAGTTATTCAAGAATATCTCTTTCTCCTATGTGCTTTCATCCCTAACCCTAACCCTAACCCTTCCGAAAGTCGGAGAAGCTCAAGGATGGTACCGATCGATGCGCGCAACCCCATTTAGTGGGGGTAGAGCCTACTTGCAAGTCTCTCCGACCTTCACAAAAAAAGTTATTCAAGAATATCTCTTTCTCCTATGTGCTTTCATCCCTAACCCTAACCCTAACCCTTCCGAAAGTCGGAGAAGCTCAAGGATGGTACCGATCGATGCGCGCTACCCCATTTAGTGGGGGTAGAGCCTACTTGCAAGTCTCTCCGACCTTCACAAAAAAAGTTATTCAAGAATATCTCTTTCTCCTATGTGCTTTCATCCCTAACCCTAACCCTAACCCTTCCGAAAGTCGGAGAAGCTCAAGGATGGTACCGATCGATGCGCGCAACCCCATTTAGTGGGGGTAGAGCCTACTTGCAAGTCTCTCCGACCTTCACAAAAAAAGTTATTCAAGAATATCTCTTTCTCCTATGTGCTTTCATCCCTAACCCTAACCCTTCCGAAAGTCGGAGAAGCTCAAGGATGGTACCGATCGATGCGCGCTACCCCATTTAGTGGGGGTAGAGCCTACTTGCAAGTCTCTCAGACCTTCACAAAAAAAGTTATTCAAGAATATCTCCTCAGATTTGGGGGAATTTCGTCGGTCGACCTCTTCCGAAGGTCGTACAAGCTCGGGGATGGTACCAATCGATCCGCAGGACCCAAATTAGTCCAGATGCAACCACTTTCCAAGTCTCTCCGACCTTCACAAAAAAAGTTATTCAAGAATATCTCTTTCTCCTATGTGCTTTCATCCCTAACCCTAACCCTAACCCTTCCGAAAGTCGGAGAAGCTCAAGGATGGTACCGATCGATGCGCGCTACCCCATTTAGTGGGGGCAGAGCCTACTTGCAAGTCTCTCCGACCTTCACAAAAAAAGTTATTCAAGAATATCTCTTTCTCCTATGTGCTTTCATCCCTAACCCTAACCCTAACCCTTCCGAAAGTCGGAGAAGCTCAAGGATGGTACCGATCGATGCGCGCAACCCCATTTAGTGGGGGTAGAGCCTACTTGCAAGTCTCTCCGACCTTCACAAAAAAAGTTATTCAAGAATATCTCCTCAGATTTGGGGGAATTTCGTCGGTCGACCTCTTCCGAAGGTCGTACAAGCTCGGGGATGGTACCAATCGATCCGCAGGACCCAAATTAGTCCAGATGCAACCACTTTCCAAGTCTCTCCGACCTTTACAAAAAAAGTTATTCAAGAATATCTCTTTCTCCTATGTGCTTGCATCCCTAACCCTAACCCTAACCCTTCCGAAAGTCGGAGAAGCTCAAGGATGGTACCGATCGATGCGCGCTACCCCATTTAGTGGGGGTAGAGCCTACTTGCAAGTCTCTCCGACCTTCACAAAAAAAGTTATTCAAGAATATCTCTTTCTCCTATGTGCTTTCATCCCTAACCCTAACCCTAACCCTTCCGAAAGTCGGAGAAGCTCAAGGATGGTACCGATCGATGCGCGCTACCCCATTTAGTGGGGGTAGAGCCTACTTGCAAGTCTCTCCGACCTTCACAAAAAAAGTTATTCAAGAATATCTCTTTCTCCTATGTGCTTTCATCCCTAACCCTAACCCTAACCCTTCCGAAAGTCGGAGAAGCTCAAGGATGGTACCGATCGATGCGCGCTACCACATTTAGTGGGGGTAGAGCCTACTTGCAAGTCTCTCCGACCTTCACAAAAAAAGTTATTCAAGAATATCTCTTTCTCCTATGTGCTTTCATCCCTAACCCTAACCCTAACCCTTCCGAAAGTCGGAGAAGCTCAAGGATGGTACCGATCGATGCGCGCAACCCCATTTAGTGGGGGTAGAGCCTACTTGCAAGTCTCTCCGACCTTCACAAAAAAAGTTATTCAAGAATATCTCTTTCTCCTATGTGCTTTCATCCCTAACCCTAACCCTAACCCTTCCGAAAGTCGGAGAAGCTCAAGGATGGTACCGATCGATGCGCGCAACCCCATTTAGTGGGGGTAGAGCCTACTTGCAAGTCTCTCCGACCTTCACAAAAAAAGTAATTCAAGAATATCTCCTCAGATTTGGGGGAATTTCGTCGGTCGACCTCTTCCGAAGGTCGTACAAGCTCGGGGATGGTACCAATCGATCCGCAGGACCCAAATTAGTCCAGATGCAACCACTTTCCAAGTCGCTCCGACCTTCACAAAAAAAGTTATTCAAGAATATCTCTTTCTCCTATGTGCTTTCATCCCTAACCCTAACCCTAACCCTTCCGAAAGTCGGAGAAGCTCAAGGATGGTACCGATCGATGCGCGCTACCCCATTTAGTGGGGGCAGAGCCTACTTGCAAGTCTCTCCGACCTTCACAAAAAAAGTTATTCAAGAATATCTCTTTCTCCTATGTGCTTTCATCCCTAACCCTAACCCTAACCCTTCCGAAAGTCGGAGAAGCTCAAGGATGGTACCGATCGATGCGCGCTACCCCATTTAGTGGGGGTAGAGCCTACTTGCAAGTCTCTCCGACCTTCACAAAAAAAGTTATTCAAGAATATCTCTTTCTCCTATGTGCTTTCATCCCTAACCCTAACCCTAACCCTTCCGAAAGTCGGAGAAGCTCAAGGATGGTACCGATCGATGCGCGCAACCCCATTTAGTGGGGGTAGAGCCTACTTGCAAGTCTCTCAGACCTTCACAAAAAAAGTAATTCAAGAATATCTCCTCAGATTTGGGGGAATTTCGTCGGTCGACCTCTTCCGAAGGTCGTACAAGCTCGGGGATGGTACCAATCGATCCGCAGGACCCAAATTAGTCCAGATGCAACCACTTTCCAAGTCTCTCCGACCTTCACAAAAAAAGTTATTCAAGAATATCTCTTTCTCCTATGTGCTTTCATCCCTAACCCTAACCCTTCCGAAAGTCGGAGAAGCTCAAGGATGGTACCGATCGATGCGCGCTACCCCATTTAGTGGGGGTAGAGCCTACTTGCAAGTCTCTCCGACCTTCACAAAAAAAGTTATTCAAGAATATCTCTTTCTCCTATGTGCTTTCATCCCTAACCCTAACCCTTCCGAAAGTCGGAGAAGCTCAAGGATGGTACCGATCGATGCGCGCTACCCCATTTAGTGGGGGTAGAGCCTACTTGCAAGTCTCTCAGACCTTCACAAAAAAAGTTATTCAAGAATATCTCCTCAGATTTGGGGGAATTTCGTCGGTCGACCTCTTCCGAAGGTCGTACAAGCTCGGGGATGGTACCAATCGATCCGCAGGACCCAAATTAGTCCAGATGCAACCACTTTCCAAGTCTCTCCGACCTTCACAAAAAAAGTTATTCAAGAATATCTCTTTCTCCTATGTGCTTTCATCCCTAACCCTAACCCTAACCCTTCCGAAAGTCGGAGAAGCTCAAGGATGGTACCGATCGATGCGCGCTACCCCATTTAGTGGGGGCAGAGCCTACTTGCAAGTCTCTCCGACCTTCACAAAAAAAGTTATTCAAGAATATCTCTTTCTCCTATGTGCTTTCATCCCTAACCCTAACCCTAACCCTTCCGAAAGTCGGAGAAGCTCAAGGATGGTACCGATCGATGCGCGCTACCCCATTTAGTGGGGGTAGAGCCTACTTGCAAGTCTCTCCGACCTTCACAAAAAAAGTTATTCAAGAATATCTCTTTCTCCTATGTGCTTTCATCCCTAACCCTAACCCTAACCCTTCCGAAAGTCGGAGAAGCTCAAGGATGGTACCGATCGATGCGCGCTACCCCATTTAGTGGGGGTAGAGCCTACTTGCAAGTCTCTCCGACCTTCACAAAAAAAGTTATTCAAGAATATCTCTTTCTCCTATGTGCTTTCATCCCTAACCCTAACCCTAACCCTTCCGAAAGTCGGAGAAGCTCAAGGATGGTACCGATCGATGCGCGCAACCCCATTTAGTGGGGGTAGAGCCTACTTGCAAGTCTCTCCGACCTTCACAAAAAAAGTTATTCAAGAATATCTCCTCAGATTTGGGGGAATTTCGTCGGTCGACCTCTTCCGAAGGTCGTACAAGCTCGGGGATGGTACCAATCGATCCGCAGGACCCAAATTAGTCCAGATGCAACCACTTTCCAAGTCTCTCCGACCTTCACAAAAAAAGTTATTCAAGAATATCTCTTTCTCCTATGTGCTTTCATCCCTAACCCTAACCCTAACCCTTCCGAAAGTCGGAGAAGCTCAAGGATGGTACCGATCGATGCGCGCTACCCCATTTAGTGGGGGTAGAGCCTACTTGCAAGTCTCTCCGACCTTCACAAAAAAAGTTATTCAAGAATATCTCTTTCTCCTATGTGCTTTCATCCCTAACCCTAACCCTAACCCTTCCGAAAGTCGGAGAAGCTCAAGGATGGTACCGATCGATGCGCGCTACCCCATTTAGTGGGGGTAGAGCCTACTTGCAAGTCTCTCCGACCTTCACAAAAAAAGTTATTCAAGAATATCTCCTCAGATTTGGGGGAATTTCGTCGGTCGACCTCTTCCGAAGGTCGTACAAGCTCGGGGATGGTACCAATCGATCCGCAGGACCCAAATTAGTCCAGATGCAACCACTTTCCAAGTCTCTCCGACCTTCACAAAAAAAGTTATTCAAGAATATCTCTTTCTCCTATGTGCTTTCATCCCTAACCCTAACCCTAACCCTTCCGAAAGTCGGAGAAGCTCAAGGATGGTACCGATCGATGCGCGCTACCCCATTTAGTGGGGGTAGAGCCTACTTGCAAGTCTCTCCGACCTTCACAAAAAAAGTTATTCAAGAATATCTCTTTCTCCTATGTGCTTTCATCCCTAACCCTAACCCTAACCCTTCCGAAAGTCGGAGAAGCTCAAGGATGGTACCGATCGATGCGCGCAACCCCATTTAGTGGGGGTAGAGCCTACTTGCAAGTCTCTCCGACCTTCACAAAAGAAGTTATTCAAGAATATCTCCTCAGATTTGGGGGAATTTCGTCGGTCGACCTCTTCCGAAGGTCGTACAAGCTCGGGGATGGTACCAATCGATCCGCAGGACCCAAATTAGTCCAGATGCAACCACTTTCCAAGTCTCTCCGACCTTCACAAAAAAAGTTATTCAAGAATATCTCTTTCTCCTATGTGCTTTCATCCCTAACCCTAACCCTAACCCTTCCGAAAGTCGGAGAAGCTCAAGGATGGTACCGATCGATGCGCGCTACCCCATTTAGTGGGGGTAGAGCCTACTTGCAAGTCTCTCCGACCTTCACAAAAAAAGTTATTCAAGAATATCTCTTTCTCCTATGTGCTTTCATCCCTAACCCTAACCCTAACCCTTCCGAAAGTCGGAGAAGCTCAAGGATGGTACCGATCGATGCGCGCTACCCCATTTAGTGGGGGTAGAGCCTACTTGCAAGTCTCTCCGACCTTCACAAAAAAAGTTATTCAAGAATATCTCCTCAGATTTGGGGGAATTTCGTCGGTCGACCTCTTCCGAAGGTCGTACAAGCTCGGGGATGGTACCAATCGATCCGCAGGACCCAAATTAGTCCAGATGCAACCACTTTCCAAGTCTCTCCGACCTTCACAAAAAAAGTTATTCAAGAATATCTCTTTCTCCTATGTGCTTTCATCCCTAACCCTAACCCTAACCCTTCCGAAAGTCGGAGAAGCTCAAGGATGGTACCGATCGATGCGCGCTACCCCATTTAGTGGGGGTAGAGCCTACTTGCAAGTCTCTCCGACCTTCACAAAAAAAGTTATTCAAGAATATCTCTTTCTCCTATGTGCTTTCAGCCCTAACCCTAACCCTAACCCTTCCGAAAGTCGGAGAAGCTCAAGGATGGTACCGATCGATGCGCGCAACCCCATTTAGTGGGGGTAGAGCCTACTTGCAAGTCTCTCCGACCTTCACAAAAAAAGTTATTCAAGAATATCTCCTCAGATTTGGGGGAATTTCGTCGGTCGACCTCTTCCGAAGGTCGTACAAGCTCGGGGATGGTACCAATCGATCCGCAGGACCCAAATTAGTCCAGATGCAACCACTTTCCAAGTCTCTCCGACCTTCACAAAAAAAGTTATTCAAGAATATCTCTTTCTCCTATGTGCTTTCATCCCTAACCCTAACCCTAACCCTTCCGAAAGTCGGAGAAGCTCAAGGATGGTACCGATCGATGCGCGCTACCCCATTTAGTGGGGGTAGAGCCTACTTGCAAGTCTCTCCGACCTTCACAAAAAAAGTTATTCAAGAATATCTCTTTCTCCTATGTGCTTTCATCCCTAACCCTAACCCTAACCCTTCCGAAAGTCGGAGAAGCTCAAGGATGGTACCGATCGATGCGCGCTACCCCATTTAGTGGGGGTAGAGCCTACTTGCAAGTCTCTCCGACCTTCACAAAAAAAGTTATTCAAGAATATCTCCTCAGATTTGGGGGAATTTCGTCGGTCGACCTCTTCCGAAGGTCGTACAAGCTCGGGGATGGTACCAATCGATCCGCAGGACCCAAATTAGTCCAGATGCAACCACTTTCCAAGTCTCTCCGACCTTCACAAAAAAAGTTATTCAAGAATATCTCTTTCTCCTATGTGCTTTCATCCCTAACCCTAACCCTAACCCTTCCGAAAGTCGGAGAAGCTCAAGGATGGTACCGATCGATGCGCGCTACCCCATTTAGTGGGGGTACAGCCTACTTGCAAGTCTCTCCGACCTTCACAAAAAAAGTTATTCAAGAATATCTCCTCAGATTTGGGGGAATTTCGTCGGTCGACCTCTTCCGAAGGTCGTACAAGCTCGGGGATGGTACCAATCGATCTGCAGGACCCAAATTAGTCCAGATGCAACCACTTTCCAAGTCTCTCCGACCTTCACAAAAAAAGTTATTCAAGAATATCTCTTTCTCCTATGTGCTTTCATCCCTAACCCTAACCCTAACCCTTCCGAAAGTCGGAGAAGCTCAAGGATGGTACCGATCGATGCGCGCTACCCCATTTAGTGGGGGTAGAGCCTACTTGCAAGTCTCTCCGACCTTCACAAAAAAAGTTATTCAAGAATATCTCTTTCTCCTATGTGCTTTCATCCCTAACCCTAACCCTAACCCTTCCGAAAGTCGGAGAAGCTCAAGGATGGTACCGATCGATGCGCGCTACCCCATTTAGTGGGGGTAGAGCCTACTTGCAAGTCTCTCCGACCTTCACAAAAAAAGTTATTCAAGAATATCTCTTTCTCCTATGTGCTTTCATCCCTAACCCTAACCCTAACCCTTCCGAAAGTCGGAGAAGCTCAAGGATGGTACTGATCGATGCGCGCTACCCCATTTAGTGGGGGTAGAGCCTACTTGCAAGTCTCTCCGACCTTCACAAAAAAAGTTATTCAAGAATATCTCTTTCTCCTATGTGCTTTCATCCCTAACCCTAACCCTAACCCTTCCGAAAGTCGGAGAAGCTCAAGGATGGTACTGATCGATGCGCGCAACCCCATTTAGTGGGGGTAGAGCCTACTTGCAAGTCTCTCCGACCTTCACAAAAAAAGTTATTCAAGAATATCTCCTCAGATTTTGGGGGAATTTCGTCGGTCGACCTCTTCCGAAGGTCGTACAAGCTCGGGGATGGTACCAATCGATCTGCAGGACCCAAATTAGTCCAGATGCAACCACTTTCCAAGTCTCTCCGACCTTCACAAAAAAAGTTATTCAAGAATATCTCTTTCTCCTATGTGCTTTCATCCCTAACCCTAACCCTAACCCTTCCGAAAGTCGGAGAAGCTCAAGGATGGTACCGATCGATGCGCGCTACCCCATTTAGTGGGGGTAGAGCCTACTTGCAAGTCTCTCCGACCTTCACAAAAAAAGTTATTCAAGAATATCTCTTTCTCCTATGTGCTTTCATCCCTAACCCTAACCCTAACCCTTCCGAAAGTCGGAGAAGCTCAAGGATGGTACCGATCGATGTGCGCAACCCCATTTAGTGGGGGTAGAGCCTACTTGCAAGTCTCTCCGACCTTCACAAAAAAAGTTATTCAAGAATATCTCCTCAGATTTGGGGGAATTTCGTCGGTCGACCTCTTCCGAAGGTCGTACAAGCTCGGGGATGGTACCAATCGATCCGCAGGACCCAAATTAGTCCAGATGCAACCACTTTCCAAGTCTCTCCGACCTTCACAAAAAAAGTTATTCAAGAATATCTCTTTCTCCTATGTGCTTTCATCCCTAACCCTAACCCTAACCCTTCCGAAAGTCGGAGAAGCTCAAGGATGGTACCGATCGATGCGCGCTACCCCATTTAGTGGGGGTAGAGCCTACTTGCAAGTCTCTCCGACCTTCACAAAAAAAGTTATTTAAGAATATCTCTTTCTCCTATGTGCTTTCATCCCTAACCCTAACCCTAACCCTTCCGAAAGTCGGAGAAGCTCAAGGATGGTACCGATCGATGCGCGCTACCCCATTTAGTGGGGGTAGAGCCTACTTGCAAGTCTCTCCGACCTTCACAAAAAAAGTTATTCAAGAATATCTCTTTCTCCTATGTGCTTTCATCCCTAACCCTAACCCTAACCCTTCCAAAAGTCGGAGAAGCTCAAGGATGGTACCGATCGATGCGCGCTACCCCATTTAGTGGGGGTAGAGCCTACTTGCAAGTCTCTCCGACCTTCACAAAAAAAGTTATTCAAGAATATCTCTTTCTCCTATGTGCTTTCATCCCTAACCCTAACCCTAACCCTTCCGAAAGTCGGAGAAGCTCAAGGATGGTACCGATCGATGCGCGCTACCCCATTTAGTGGGGGTAGAGCCTACTTGCAAGTCTCTCCGACCTTCACAAAAAAAGTTATTCAAGAATATCTCCTCAGATTTGGGGGAATTTCGTCGGTCGACCTCTTCCGAAGGTCGTACAAGCTCGGGGATGGTACCAATCGATCCGCAGGACCCAAATTAGTCCAGATGCAACCACTTTCCAAGTCTCTCCGACCTTCACAAAAAAAGTTATTCAAGAATATCTCTTTCTCCTATGTGCTTTCATCCCTAACCCTAACCCTTCCAAAAGTCGGAGAAGCTCAAGGATGGTACCGATCGATGCGCGCTACCCCATTTAGTGGGGGTAGAGCCTACTTGCAAGTCTCTCCGACCTTCACAAAAAAAGTTATTCAAGAATATCTCTTTCTCCTATGTGCTTTCATCCCTAACCCTAACCCTAACCCTTCCGAAAGTCGGAGAAGCTCAAGGATGGTACCGATCGATGCGCGCTACCCCATTTAGTGGGGGTACAGCCTACTTGCAAGTCTCTCCGACCTTCACAAAAAAAGTTATTCAAGAATATCTCTTTCTCCTATGTGCTTTCATCCCTAACCCTAACCCTAACCCTTCCGAAAGTCGGAGAAGCTCAAGGATGGTACCGATCGATGCGCGCTACCCCATTTAGTGGGGGTAGAGCCTACTTGCAAGTCTCTCCGACCTTCACAAAAAAAGTTATTCAAGAATATCTCCTCAGATTTGGGGGAATTTCGTCGGTCGACCTCTTCCGAAGGTCGTACAAGCTCGGGGATGGTACCAATCGATTCGCAGGACCCAAATTAGTCCAGATGCAACCACTTTCCAAGTCTCTCCGACCTTCACAAAAAAAGTTATTCAAGAATATCTCTTTCTCCTATGTGCTTTCATCCCTAACCCTAACCCTAACCCTTCCGAAAGTCAGAGAAGCTCAAGGATGGTACCGATCGATGCGCGCTACCCCATTTAGTGGGGGTAGAGCCTACTTGCAAGTCTCTCCGACCTTCACAAAAAAAGTTATTCAAGAATATCTCTTTCTCCTATGTGCTTTCATCCCTAACCCTAACCCTAACCCTTCCGAAAGTCGGAGAAGCTCAAGGATGGTACCGATCGATGCGCGCTACCCCATTTAGTGGGGGTAGAGCCTACTTGCAAGTCTCTCCGACCTTCACAAAAAAAGTTATTCAAGAATATCTCTTTCTCCTATGTGCTTTCATCCCTAACCCTAACCCTAACCCTTCCGAAAGTCGGAGAAGCTCAAGGATGGTACCGATCGATGCGCGCTACCCCATTTAGTGGGGGTAGAGCCTACTTGCAAGTCTCTCCGACCTTCACAAAAAAAGTTATTCAAGAATATCTCTTTCTCCTATGTGCTTTCATCCCTAACCCTAACCCTAACCCTTCCGAAAGTCGGAGAAGCTCAAGGATGGTACCGATCGATGCGCGCTACCCCATTTAGTGGGGGTAGAGCCTACTTGCAAGTCTCTCCGACCTTCACAAAAAAAGTTATTCAAGAATATCTCTTTCTCCTATGTGCTTTCATCCCTAACCCTAACCCTAACCCTTCCGAAAGTCGGAGAAGCTCAAGGATGGTACCGATCGATGCGCGCAACCCCATTTAGTGGGGGTAGAGCCTACTTGCAAGTCTCTCCGACCTTCACAAAAAAAGTTATTCAAGAATATCTCCTCAGATTTGGGGGAATTTCGTCGGTCGACCTCTTCCGAAGGTCGTACAAGCTCGGGGATGGTACCAATCGATCCGCAGGACCCAAATTAGTCCAGATGCAACCACTTTCCAAGTCTCTCCGACCTTCACAAAAAAAGTTATTCAAGAATATCTCTTTCTCCTATGTGCTTTCATCCCTAACCCTAACCCTAACCCTTCCGAAAGTCGGAGAAGCTCAAGGATGGTACCGATCGATGCGCGCTACCCCATTTAGTGGGGGTAGAGCCTACTTGCAAGTCTCTCCGACCTTCACAAAAAAAGTTATTCAAGAATATCTCTTTCTCCTATGTGCTTTCATCCCTAACCCTAACCCTAACCCTTCCAAAAGTCGGAGAAGCTCAAGGATGGTACCGATCGATGTGCGCTACCCCATTTAGTGGGGGTAGAGCCTACTTGCAAGTCTCTCCGACCTTCACAAAAAAAGTTATTCAAGAATATCTCTTTCTCCTATGTGCTTTCATCCCTAACCCTAACCCTAACCCTTCCGAAAGTCGGAGAAGCTCAAGGATGGTACCGATCGATGCGCGCTACCCCATTTAGTGGGGGTAGAGCCTACTTGCAAGTCTCTCCGACCTTCACAAAAAAAGTTATTCAAGAATATCTCCTCAGATTTGGGGGAATTTCGTTGGTCGACCTCTTCCGAAGGTCGTACAAGCTCGGGGATGGTACCAATCGATCCGCAGGACCCAAATTAGTCCAGATGCAACCACTTTCCAAGTCTCTCCGACCTTCACAAAAAAAGTTATTCAAGAATATCTCTTTCTCCTATGTGCTTTCATCCCTAACCCTAACCCTAACCCTTCCAAAAGTCGGAGAAGCTCAAGGATGGTACCGATCGATGTGCGCTACCCCATTTAGTGGGGGTAGAGCCTACTTGCAAGTCTCTCCGACCTTCACAAAAAAAGTTATTCAAGAATATCTCTTTCTCCTATGTGCTTTCATCCCTAACCCTAACCCTAACCCTTCCGAAAGTCGGAGAAGCTCAAGGATGGTACCGATCGATGCGCGCTACCCCATTTAGTGGGGGTAGAGCCTACTTGCAAGTCTCTCCGACCTTCACAAAAAAAGTTATTCAAGAATATCTCTTTCTCCTATGTGCTTTCATCCCTAACCCTAACCCTAACCCTTCCGAAAGTCGGAGAAGCTCAAGGATGGTACCGATCGATGCGCGCTACCCCATTTAGTGGGGGTAGAGCCTACTTGCAAGTCTCTCCGACCTTCACAAAAAAAGTTATTCAAGAATATCTCCTCAGATTTGGGGGAATTTCGTCGGTCGACCTCTTCCGAAGGTCGTACAAGCTCGGGGATGGTACCAATCGATTTGCAGGACCCAAATTAGTCCAGATGCAACCACTTTCCAAGTCTCTCCGACCTTCACAAAAAAAGTTATTCAAGAATATCTCTTTCTCCTATGTGCTTTCATCCCTAACCCTAACCCTAACCCTTCCGAAAGTCGGAAAAGCTCAAGGATGGTACCGATCGATGCGCGCTACCCCATTTAGTGGGGGTAGAGCCTACTTGCAAGTCTCTCCGACCTTCACAAAAAAAGTTATTCAAGAATATCTCTTTCTCCTATGTGCTTTCATCCCTAACCCTAACCCTAACCCTTCCGAAAGTCGGAGAAGCTCAAGGATGGTACCGATCGATGCGCGCTACCCCATTTAGTGGGGGTAGAGCCTACTTGCAAGTCTCTCCGACCTTCACAAAAAAAGTTATTCAAGAATATCTCTTTCTCCTATGTGCTTTCATCCCTAACCCTAACCCTAACCCTTCCGAAAGTCGGAGAAGCTCAAGGATGGTACCGATCGATGCGCGCTACCCCATTTAGTGGGGGTAGAGCCTACTTGCAAGTCTCTCCGACCTTCACAAAAAAAGTTATTCAAGAATATCTCTTTCTCCTATGTGCTTTCATCCCTAACCCTAACCCTAACCCTTCCGAAAGTCGGAGAAGCTCAAGGATGGTACCGATCGATGCGCGCAACCCCATTTAGTGGGGGTAGAGCCTACTTGCAAGTCTCTCCGACCTTCACAAAAAAAGTAATTCAAGAATATCTCCTCAGATTTGGGGGAATTTCGTCGGTCGACCTCTTTCGAAGGTCGTACAAGCTCGGGGATGGTACCAATCGATCCGCAGGACCCAAATTAGTCCAGATGCAACAACTTTCCAAGTCTCTCCGACCTTCACAAAAAAAGTTATTCAAGAATATCTCTTTCTCCTATGTGCTTTCATCCCTAACCCTAACCCTAACTCTTCCGAAAGTCGGAGAAGCTCAAGGATGGTACCGATCGATGTGCGCTACCCCATTTAGTGGGGGTAGAGCCTACTTGCAAGTCTCTCCGACCTTCACAAAAAAAGTTATTCAAGAATATCTCTTTCTCCTATGTGCTTTCATCCCTAACCCTAACCCTAACCCTTCCGAAAGTCGGAGAAGCTCAAGGATGGTACCGATCGATGCGCGCAACCCCATTTAGTGGGGGTAGAGCCTACTTGCAAGTCTCTCCGACCTTCAAAAAAAAAGTTATTCAAGAATATCTCCTCAGATTTGGGGGAATTTCGTCGGTCGACCTCTTCCGAAGGTCGTACAAGCTCGGGGATGGTACCAATCGATCTGCAGGACCCAAATTAGTCCAGATGCAACCACTTTCCAAGTCTCTCCGACCTTCACAAAAAAAGTTATTCAAGAATATCTCTTTCTCCTATGTGCTTTCATCCCTAACCCTAACCCTAACCCTTCCGAAAGTCGGAGAAGCTCAAGGATGGTACCGATCGATGCGCGCTACCCCATTTAGTGGGGGTAGAGCCTACTTGCAAGTCTCTCCGACCTTCACAAAAAAAGTTATTCAAGAATATCTCTTTCTCCTATGTGCTTTCATCCCTAACCCTAACCCTAACCCTTCCGAAAGTCGGAGAAGCTCAAGGATGGTACCGATCGATGCGCGCAACCCCATTTAGTGGGGGTAGAGCCTACTTGCAAGTCTCTCCGACCTTCACAAAAAAAGTTATTCAAGAATATCTCTTTCTCCTATGTGCTTTCATCCCTAACCCTAACCCTTCCGAAAGTCGGAGAAGCTCAAGGATGGTACCGATCGATGCGCGCTACCCCATTTAGTGGGGGTAGAGCCTACTTGCAAGTCTCTCCGACCTTCACAAAAAAAGTTATTCAAGAATATCTCTTTCTCCTATGTGCTTTCATCCCTAACCCTAACCCTAACCCTTCCGAAAGTCGGAGAAGCTCAAGGATGGTACCGATCGATGCGCGCTACCCCATTTAGTGGGGGTAGAGCCTACTTGCAAGTCTCTCCGACCTTCACAAAAAAAGTTATTCAAGAATATCTCCTCAGATTTGGGGGAATTTCGTCGGTCGACCTCTTTCGAAGGTCGTACAAGCTCGGGGATGGTACCAATCGATCCGCAGGACCCAAATTAGTCCAGATGCAACCACTTTCCAAGTCTCTCCGACCTTCACAAAAAAAGTTATTCAAGAATATCTCTTTCTCCTATGTGCTTTCATCCCTAACCCTAACCCTAACCCTTCCGAAAGTCGGAGAAGCTCAAGGATGGTACCGATCGATGCGCGCAACCCCATTTAGTGGGGGTAGAGCCTACTTGCAAGTCTCTCCGACCTTCACAAAAAAAGTAATTCAAGAATATCTCCTCAGATTTGGGGGAATTTCGTCGGTCGACCTCTTTCGAAGGTCGTACAAGCTCGGGGATGGTACCAATCGATCCGCAGGACCCAAATTAGTCCAGATGCAACAACTTTCCAAGTCTCTCCGACCTTCACAAAAAAAGTTATTCAAGAATATCTCTTTCTCCTATGTGCTTTCATCCCTAACCCTAACCCTAACTCTTCCGAAAGTCGGAGAAGCTCAAGGATGGTACCGATCGATGTGCGCTACCCCATTTAGTGGGGGTAGAGCCTACTTGCAAGTCTCTCCGACCTTCACAAAAAAAGTTATTCAAGAATATCTCTTTCTCCTATGTGCTTTCATCCCTAACCCTAACCCTAACCCTTCCGAAAGTCGGAGAAGCTCAAGGATGGTACCGATCGATGCGCGCAACCCCATTTAGTGGGGGTAGAGCCTACTTGCAAGTCTCTCCGACCTTCAAAAAAAAAGTTATTCAAGAATATCTCCTCAGATTTGGGGGAATTTCGTCGGTCGACCTCTTCCGAAGGTCGTACAAGCTCGGGGATGGTACCAATCGATCTGCAGGACCCAAATTAGTCCAGATGCAACCACTTTCCAAGTCTCTCCGACCTTCACAAAAAAAGTTATTCAAGAATATCTCTTTCTCCTATGTGCTTTCATCCCTAACCCTAACCCTAACCCTTCCGAAAGTCGGAGAAGCTCAAGGATGGTACCGATCGATGCGCGCTACCCCATTTAGTGGGGGTAGAGCCTACTTGCAAGTCTCTCCGACCTTCACAAAAAAAGTTATTCAAGAATATCTCTTTCTCCTATGTGCTTTCATCCCTAACCCTAACCCTAACCCTTCCGAAAGTCGGAGAAGCTCAAGGATGGTACCGATCGATGCGCGCAACCCCATTTAGTGGGGGTAGAGCCTACTTGCAAGTCTCTCCGACCTTCACAAAAAAAGTTATTCAAGAATATCTCTTTCTCCTATGTGCTTTCATCCCTAACCCTAACCCTAACCCTTCCGAAAGTCGGAGAAGCTCAAGGATGGTACCGATCGATGCGCGCTACCCCATTTAGTGGGGGTAGAGCCTACTTGCAAGTCTCTCCGACCTTCACAAAAAAAGTTATTCAAGAATATCTCTTTCTCCTATGTGCTTTCATCCCTAACCCTAACCCTAACCCTTCCGAAAGTCGGAGAAGCTCAAGGATGGTACCGATCGATGCGCGCTACCCCATTTAGTGGGGGTAGAGCCTACTTGCAAGTCTCTCCGACCTTCACAAAAAAAGTTATTCAAGAATATCTCCTCAGATTTGGGGGAATTTCGTCGGTCGACCTCTTCCGAAGGTCGTACAAGCTCGGGGATGGTACCAATCGATTTGCAGGACCCAAATTAGTCCAGATGCAACCACTTTCCAAGTCTCTCCGACCTTCACAAAAAAAGTTATTCAAGAATATCTCTTTCTCCTATGTGCTTTCATCCCTAACCCTAACCCTAACCCTTCCGAAAGTCGGAAAAGCTCAAGGATGGTACCGATCGATGCGCGCTACCCCATTTAGTGGGGGTAGAGCCTACTTGCAAGTCTCTCCGACCTTCACAAAAAAAGTTATTCAAGAATATCTCTTTCTCCTATGTGCTTTCATCCCTAACCCTAACCCTAACCCTTCCGAAAGTCGGAGAAGCTCAAGGATGGTACCGATCGATGCGCGCTACCCCATTTAGTGGGGGTAGAGCCTACTTGCAAGTCTCTCCGACCTTCACAAAAAAAGTTATTCAAGAATATCTCTTTCTCCTATGTGCTTTCATCCCTAACCCTAACCCTAACCCTTCCGAAAGTCGGAGAAGCTCAAGGATGGTACCGATCGATGCGCGCTACCCCATTTAGTGGGGGTAGAGCCTACTTGCAAGTCTCTCCGACCTTCACAAAAAAAGTTATTCAAGAATATCTCTTTCTCCTATGTGCTTTCATCCCTAACCCTAACCCTAACCCTTCCGAAAGTCGGAGAAGCTCAAGGATGGTACCGATCGATGCGCGCAACCCCATTTAGTGGGGGTAGAGCCTACTTGCAAGTCTCTCCGACCTTCACAAAAAAAGTAATTCAAGAATATCTCCTCAGATTTGGGGGAATTTCGTCGGTCGACCTCTTTCGAAGGTCGTACAAGCTCGGGGATGGTACCAATCGATCCGCAGGACCCAAATTAGTCCAGATGCAACAACTTTCCAAGTCTCTCCGACCTTCACAAAAAAAGTTATTCAAGAATATCTCTTTCTCCTATGTGCTTTCATCCCTAACCCTAACCCTAACTCTTCCGAAAGTCGGAGAAGCTCAAGGATGGTACCGATCGATGTGCGCTACCCCATTTAGTGGGGGTAGAGCCTACTTGCAAGTCTCTCCGACCTTCACAAAAAAAGTTATTCAAGAATATCTCTTTCTCCTATGTGCTTTCATCCCTAACCCTAACCCTAACCCTTCCGAAAGTCGGAGAAGCTCAAGGATGGTACCGATCGATGCGCGCAACCCCATTTAGTGGGGGTAGAGCCTACTTGCAAGTCTCTCCGACCTTCAAAAAAAAAGTTATTCAAGAATATCTCCTCAGATTTGGGGGAATTTCGTCGGTCGACCTCTTCCGAAGGTCGTACAAGCTCGGGGATGGTACCAATCGATCTGCAGGACCCAAATTAGTCCAGATGCAACCACTTTCCAAGTCTCTCCGACCTTCACAAAAAAAGTTATTCAAGAATATCTCTTTCTCCTATGTGCTTTCATCCCTAACCCTAACCCTAACCCTTCCGAAAGTCGGAGAAGCTCAAGGATGGTACCGATCGATGCGCGCTACCCCATTTAGTGGGGGTAGAGCCTACTTGCAAGTCTCTCCGACCTTCACAAAAAAAGTTATTCAAGAATATCTCTTTCTCCTATGTGCTTTCATCCCTAACCCTAACCCTAACCCTTCCGAAAGTCGGAGAAGCTCAAGGATGGTACCGATCGATGCGCGCAACCCCATTTAGTGGGGGTAGAGCCTACTTGCAAGTCTCTCCGACCTTCACAAAAAAAGTTATTCAAGAATATCTCTTTCTCCTATGTGCTTTCATCCCTAACCCTAACCCTTCCGAAAGTCGGAGAAGCTCAAGGATGGTACCGATCGATGCGCGCTACCCCATTTAGTGGGGGTAGAGCCTACTTGCAAGTCTCTCCGACCTTCACAAAAAAAGTTATTCAAGAATATCTCTTTCTCCTATGTGCTTTCATCCCTAACCCTAACCCTAACCCTTCCGAAAGTCGGAGAAGCTCAAAGATGGTACCGATCGATGCGCGCTACCCCATTTAGTGGGGGTAGAGCCTACTTGCAAGTCTCTCCGACCTTCACAAAAAAAGTTATTCAAGAATATCTCCTCAGATTTGGGGGAATTTCGTCGGTCGACCTCTTTCGAAGGTCGTACAAGCTCGGGGATGGTACCAATCGATCCGCAGGACCCAAATTAGTCCAGATGCAACCACTTTCCAAGTCTCTCCGACCTTCACAAAAAAAGTTATTCAAGAATATCTCTTTCTCCTATGTGCTTTCATCCCTAACCCTAACCCTAACCCTTCCGAAAGTCGGAGAAGCTCAAGGATGGTATCGATCGATGCGCGCTACCCCATTTAGTGGGGGTAGAGCCTACTTGCAAGTCTCTCCGACCTTCACAAAAAAAGTTATTCAAGAATATCTCTTTCTCCTATGTGCTTTCATCCCTAACCCTAACCCTAACCCTTCCGAAAGTCGGAGAAGCTCAAGGATGGTACCGATCGATGCGCGCTACCCCATTTAGTGGGGGTAGAGCCTACTTGCAAGTCTCTCCGACCTTCACAAAAAAAGTTATTCAAGAATATCTCTTTCTCCTATGTGCTTTCATCCCTAACCCTAACCCTAACCCTTCCGAAAGTCGGAGAAGCTCAAGGATGGTACCGATCGATGCGCGCTACCCCATTTAGTGGGGGTAGAGCCTACTTGCAAGTCTCTCCGACCTTCACAAAAAAAGTTATTCAAGAATATCTCTTTCTCCTATGTGCTTTCATCCCTAACCCTAACCCTAACCCTTCCGAAAGTCGGAGAAGCTCAAGGATGGTACCGATCGATGCGCGCTACCCCATTTAGTGGGGGTAGAGCCTACTTGCAAGTCTCTCCGACCTTCACAAAAAAAGTTATTCAAGAATATCTCTTTCTCCTATGTGCTTTCATCCCTAACCCTAACCCTAACCCTTCCGAAAGTCGGAGAAGCTCAAGGATGGTACCGATCGATGCGCGCTACCCTATTTAGTGGGGGTAGAGCCTACTTGCAAGTCTTTCCGACCTTCACAAAAAAAGTTATTCAAGAATATCTCTTTCTCCTATGTGCTTTCATCCCTAACCCTAACCCTAACCCTTCCGAAAGTCGGAGAAGCTCAAGGATGGTACCGATCGATGCGCGCTACCCCATTTAGTGGGGGTAAAGCCTACTTGCAAGTCTCTCCGACCTTCACAAAAAAAGTTATTCAAGAATATCTCTTTCTCCTATGTGCTTTCATCCCTAACCCTAACCCTAACCCTTCCGAAAGTCGGAGAAGCTCAAGGATGGTACCGATCGATGTGCGCTACCCCATTTAGTGGGGGTAGAGCCTACTTGCAAGTCTCTCCGACCTTCACAAAAAAAGTTATTCAAGAATATCTCCTCAGATTTGGGGGAATTTCGTCGGTCGACCTCTTCCGAAGGTCGTACAAGCTCGGGGATGGTACCAATCGATCCGCAGGACCCAAATTAGTCCAGATGCAACCACTTTCCAAGTCTCTCCGACCTTCACAAAAAAAGTTATTCAAGAATATCTCTTTCTCCTATGTGCTTTCATCCCTAACCCTAACCCTAACCCTTCCGAAAGTCGGAGAAGCTCAAGGATGGTACCGATCGATGCGCGCTACCCTATTTAGTGGGGGTAAAGCCTACTTGCAAGTCTCTCCGACCTTCACAAAAAAAGTTATTCAAGAATATCTCTTTCTCCTATGTGCTTTCATCCCTAACCCTAACCCTAACCCTTCCGAAAGTCGGAGAAGCTCAAGGATGGTACCGATCGATGCGCGCTACCCCATTTAGTGGGGGTAGAGCCTACTTGCAAGTCTCTCCGACCTTCACAAAAAAAGTTATTCAAGAATATCTCCTCAGATTTGGGGGAATTTCGTCGGTCGACCTCTTCCGAAGGTCGTACAAGCTCGGGGATGGTACCAATCGATCCGCAGGACCCAAATTAGTCCAGATGCAACCACTTTCCAAGTCTCTCCGACCTTCACAAAAAAAGTTATTCAAGAATATCTCTTTCTCCTATGTGCTTTCATCCCTAACCCTAACCCTAACCCTTCCGAAAGTCGGAGAAGCTCAAGGATGGTACCGATCGATGCGCGCTACCCCATTTAGTGGGGGTAGAGCCTACTTGCAAGTCTCTCCGACCTTCACAAAAAAAGTTATTCAAGAATATCTCTTTCTCCTATGTGCTTTCATCCCTAACCCTAACCCTAACCCTTCCGAAAGTCGGAGAAGCTCAAGGATGGTACCGATCGATGCGCGCTACCCCATTTAGTGGGGGTAGAGCCTACTTGCAAGTCTCTCCGACCTTCACAAAAAAAGTTATTCAAGAATATCTCTTTCTCCTATGTGCTTTCATCCCTAACCCTAACCCTAACCCTTCCGAAAGTCGGAGAAGCTCAAGGATGGTACCGATCGATGCGCGCTACCCCATTTAGTGGGGGTAGAGCCTACTTGCAAGTCTCTCCGACCTTCACAAAAAAAGTTATTCAAGAATATCTCTTTCTCCTATGTGCTTTCATCCCTAACCCTAACCCTAACCCTTCCGAAAGTCGGAGAAGCTCAAGGATGGTACCGATCGATGCGCGCTACCCCATTTAGTGGGGGTAGAGCCTACTTGCAAGTCTTTCCGACCTTCACAAAAAAAGTTATTCAAGAATATCTCTTTCTCCTATGTGCTTTCATCCCTAACCCTAACCCTAACCCTTCCGAAAGTCGGAGAAGCTCAAGGATGGTACCGATCGATGCGCGCTACCCTATTTAGTGGGGGTAGAGCCTACTTGCAAGTCTTTCCGACCTTCACAAAAAAAGTTATTCAAGAATATCTCTTTCTCCTATGTGCTTTCATCCCTAACCCTAACCCTAACCCTTCCGAAAGTCGGAGAAGCTCAAGGATGGTACCGATCGATGCGCGCTACCCCATTTAGTGGGGGTAGAGCCTACTTGCAAGTCTCTCCGACCTTCACAAAAAAAGTTATTCAAGAATATCTCTTTCTCCTATGTGCTTTCATCCCTAACCCTAACCCTTCCGAAAGTCGGAGAAGCTCAAGGATGGTACCGATCGATGTGCGCTACCCCATTTAGTGGGGGTAGAGCCTACTTGCAAGTCTCTCCGACCTTCACAAAAAAAGTTATTCAAGAATATCTCCTCAGATTTGGGGGAATTTCGTCGGTCGACCTCTTCCGAAGGTCGTACAAGCTCGGGGATGGTACCAATCGATCCGCAGGACCCAAATTAGTCCAGATGCAACCACTTTGTAAGTCTCTCCGACCTTCACAAAAAAAGTTATTCAAGAATATCTCTTTCTCCTATGTGCTTTCATCCCTAACCCTAACCCTAACCCTTCCGAAAGTCGGAGAAGCTCAAGGATGGTACCGATCGATGCGCGCTACCCTATTTAGTGGGGGTAGAGCCTACTTGCAAGTCTCTCCGACCTTCACAAAAAAAGTTATTCAAGAATATCTCTTTCTCCTATGTGCTTTCATCCCTAACCCTAACCCTAACCCTTCCGAAAGTCGGAGAAGCTCAAGGATGGTACCGATCGATGCGCGCTACCCCATTTAGTGGGGGTAGAGCCTACTTGCAAGTCTCTCCGACCTTCACAAAAAAAGTTATTCAAGAATATCTCCTCAGATTTGGGGGAATTTCGTCGGTCGACCTCTTCCGAAGGTCGTACAAGCTCGGGGATGGTACCAATCGATTCGCAGGACCCAAATTAGTCCAGATGCAACCACTTTCCAAGTCTCTCCGACCTTCACAAAAAAAGTTATTCAAGAATATCTCTTTCTCCTATGTGCTTTCATCCCTAACCCTAACCCTAACCCTTCCGAAAGTCGGAGAAGCTCAAGGATGGAACCGATCGATGCGCGCTACCCCATTTAGTGGGGGTAGAGCCTACTTGCAAGTCTCTCCGACCTTCACAAAAAAAGTTATTCAAGAATATCTCTTTCTCCTATGTGCTTTCATCCTTAACCCTAACCCTAACCCTTCCGAAAGTCGGAGAAGCTCAAGGATGGTACCGATCGATGCGCGCTACCCCATTTAGTGGGGGTAGAGCCTACTTGCAAGTCTCTCCGACCTTCACAAAAAAAGTTATTCAAGAATATCTCTTTCTCCTATGTGCTTTCATCCCTAACCCTAACCCTAACCCTTCCGAAAGTCGGAGAAGCTCAAGGATGGTACCGATCGATGCGCGCTACCCCATTTAGTGGGGGTAGAGCCTACTTGCAAGTCTCTCCGACCTTCACAAAAAAAGTTATTCAAGAATATCTCTTTCTCCTATGTGCTTTCATCCCTAACCCTAACCCTTCCGAAAGTCGGAGAAGCTCAAGGATGGTACCGATCGATGTGCGCTACCCCATTTAGTGGGGGTAGAGCCTACTTGCAAGTCTCTCCGACCTTCACAAAAAAAGTTATTCAAGAATATCTCCTCAGATTTGGGGGAATTTCGTCGGTCGACCTCTTCCGAAGGTCGTACAAGCTCGGGGATGGTACCAATCGATCCGCAGGACCCAAATTAGTCCAGATGCAACCACTTTTCAAGTCTCTCCGACCTTCACAAAAAAAGTTATTCAAGAATATCTCTTTCTCCTATGTGCTTTCATCCCTAACCCTAACCCTAACCCTTCCGAAAGTCGGAGAAGCTCAAGGATGGTACCGATCGATGCGCGCTACCCCATTTAGTGGGGGTAGAGCCTACTTGCAAGTCTCTCCGACCTTCACAAAAAAAGTTATTCAAGAATATCTCTTTCTCCTATGTGCTTTCATCCCTAACCCTAACCCTAACCCTTCCGAAAGTCGGAGAAGCTCAAGGATGGTACCGATCGATGCGCGCTACCCCATTTAGTGGGGGTAGAGCCTACTTGCAAGTCTCTCCGACCTTCACAAAAAAAGTTATTCAAGAATATCTCCTCAGATTTGGGGGAATTTCGTCGGTCGACCTCTTCCGAAGGTCGTACAAGCTCGGGGATGGTACCAATCGATTCGCAGGACCCAAATTAGTCCAGATGCAACCACTTTCCAAGTCTCTCCGACCTTCACAAAAAAAGTTATTCAAGAATATCTCTTTCTCCTATGTGCTTTCATCCCTAACCCTAACCCTAACCCTTCCGAAAGTCGGAGAAGCTCAAGGATGGTACCGATCGATGCGCGCTACCCCATTTAGTGGGGGTAGAGCCTACTTGCAAGTCTCTCCGACCTTCACAAAAAAAGTTATTCAAGAATATCTCTTTCTCCTATGTGCTTTCATCCCTAACCCTAACCCTAACCCTTCCGAAAGTCGGAGAAGCTCAAGGATGGTACCGATCGATGCGCGCTACCCCATTTAGTGGGGGTAGAGCCTACTTGCAAGTCTCTCCGACCTTCACAAAAAAAGTTATTCAAGAATATCTCTTTCTCCTATGTGCTTTCATCCCTAACCCTAACCCTAACCCTTCCGAAAGTCGGAGAAGCTCAAGGATGGTACCGATCGATGCGCGCTACCCCATTTAGTGGGGGTAGAGCCTACTTGCAAGTCTCTCCGACCTTCACAAAAAAAGTTATTCAAGAATATCTCTTTCTCCTATGTGCTTTCATCCCTAACCCTAACCCTAACCCTTCCGAAAGTCGGAGAAGCTCAAGGATGGTACCGATCGATGCGCGCAACCCCATTTAGTGGGGGTAGAGCCTACTTGCAAGTCTCTCCGACCTTCACAAAAAAAGTAATTCAAGAATATCTCCTCAGATTTGGGGGAATTTCGTCGGTCGACCTCTTCCGAAGGTCGTACAAGCTCGGGGATGGTACCAATCGATCCGCAGGACCCAAATTAGTCCAGATGCAACCACTTTCCAAGTCTCTCCGACCTTCACAAAAAAAGTTATTCAAGAATATCTCTTTCTCCTATGTGCTTTCATCCCTAACCCTAACCCTAACTCTTCCGAAAGTCGGAGAAGCTCAAGGATGGTACCGATCGATGCGCGCTACCCCATTTAGTGGGGGTAGAGCCTACTTGCAAGTCTCTCCGACCTTCACAAAAAAAGTTATTCAAGAATATCTCCTCAGATTTGGGGGAATTTCGTCGGTCGACCTCTTCCGAAGGTCGTACAAGCTCGGGGATAGTACCAATCGATTCGCAGGACCCAAATTAGTCCAGATGCAACCACTTTCCAAGTCTCTCCGACCTTCACAAAAAAAGTTATTCAAGAATATCTCTTTCTCCTATGTGCTTTCATCCCTAACCCTAACCCTAACCCTTCCGAAAGTCGGAGAAGCTCAAGGATGGTACCGATCGATGCGCGCTACCCCATTTAGTGGGGGTAGAGCCTACTTGCAAGTCTCTCCGACCTTCACAAAAAAAGTTATTCAAGAATATCTCTTTCTCCTATGTGCTTTCATCCCTAACCCTAACCCTAACCCTTCCGAAAGTCGGAGAAGCTCAAGGATGGTACCGATCGATGCGCGCTACCCCATTTAGTGGGGGTAGAGCCTACTTGCAAGTCTCTCCGACCTTCACAAAAAAAGTTATTCAAGAATATCTCTTTCTCCTATGTGCTTTCATCCCTAACCCTAACCCTAACCCTTCCGAAAGTCGGAGAAGCTCAAGGATGGTACCGATCGATGCGCGCTACCCCATTTAGTGGGGGTAGAGCCTACTTGCAAGTCTCTCCGACCTTCACAAAAAAAGTTATTCAAGAATATCTCTTTCTCCTATGTGCTTTCATCCCTAACCCTAACCCTAACCCTTCCGAAAGTCGGAGAAGCTCAAGGATGGTACCGATCGATGCGCGCAACCCCATTTAGTGGGGGTAGAGCCTACTTGCAAGTCTCTCCGACCTTCACAAAAAAAGTAATTCAAGAATATCTCCTCAGATTTGGGGGAATTTCGTCGGTCGACCTCTTCCGAAGGTCGTACAAGCTCGGGGATGGTACCAATCGATTCGCAGGACCCAAATTAGTCCAGATGCAACCACTTTCCAAGTCTCTCCGACCTTCACAAAAAAAGTTATTCAAGAATATCTCTTTCTCCTATGTGCTTTCATCCCTAACCCTAACCCTAACCCTTCCGAAAGTCGGAGAAGCTCAAGGATGGTACCGATCGATGCGCGCTACCCCATTTAGTGGGGGTAGAGCCTACTTGCAAGTCTCTCCGACCTTCACAAAAAAAGTTATTCAAGAATATCTCTTTCTCCTATGTGCTTTCATCCCTAACCCTAACCCTAACCCTTCCGAAAGTCGGAGAAGCTCAAGGATGGTACCGATCGATGCGCGCTACCCCATTTAGTGGGGGTAGAGCCTACTTGCAAGTCTCTCCGACCTTCACAAAAAAAGTTATTCAAGAATATCTCTTTCTCCTATGTGCTTTCATCCCTAACCCTAACCCTAACCCTTCCGAAAGTCGGAGAAGCTCAAGGATGGTACCGATCGATGCGCGCTACCCCATTTAGTGGGGGTAGAGCCTACTTGCAAGTCTCTCCGACCTTCACAAAAAAAGTTATTCAAGAATATCTCTTTCTCCTATGTGCTTTCATCCCTAACCCTAACCCTAACCCTTCCGAAAGTCGGAGAAGCTCAAGGATGGTACCGATCGATGCGCGCAACCCCATTTAGTGGGGGTAGAGCCTACTTGCAAGTCTCTCCGACCTTCACAAAAAAAGTAATTCAAGAATATCTCCTCAGATTTGGGGGAATTTCGTCGGTCGACCTCTTCCGAAGGTCGTACAAGCTCGGGGATGGTACCAATCGATCCGCAGGACCCAAATTAGTCCAGATGCAACCACTTTCCAAGTCTCTCCGACCTTCACAAAAAAAGTTATTCAAGAATATCTCTTTCTCCTATGTGCTTTCATCCCTAACCCTAACCCTAACTCTTCCGAAAGTCGGAGAAGCTCAAGGATGGTACCGATCGATGCGCGCTACCCCATTTAGTGGGGGTAGAGCCTACTTGCAAGTCTCTCCGACCTTCACAAAAAAAGTTATTCAAGAATATCTCCTCAGATTTGGGGGAATTTCGTCGGTCGACCTCTTCCGAAGGTCGTACAAGCTCGGGGATAGTACCAATCGATTCGCAGGACCCAAATTAGTCCAGATGCAACCACTTTCCAAGTCTCTCCGACCTTCACAAAAAAAGTTATTCAAGAATATCTCTTTCTCCTATGTGCTTTCATCCCTAACCCTAACCCTAACTCTTCCGAAAGTCGGAGAAGCTCAAGGATGGTACCGATCGATGCGCGCTACCCCATTTAGTGGGGGTAGAGCCTACTTGCAAGTCTCTCCGACCTTCACAAAAAAAGTTATTCAAGAATATCTCTTTCTCCTATGTGCTTTCATCCCTAACCCTAACCCTAACCCTTCCGAAAGTCGGAGAAGCTCAAGGATGGTACCGATCGATGCGCGCTACCCCATTTAGTGGGGGTAGAGCCTACTTGCAAGTCTTTCCGACCTTCACAAAAAAAGTTATTCAAGAATATCTCTTTCTCCTATGTGCTTTCATCCCTAACCCTAACCCTAACCCTTCCGAAAGTCGGAGAAGCTCAAGGATGGTACCGATCGATGCGCGCTACCCTATTTAGTGGGGGTAGAGCCTACTTGCAAGTCTTTCCGACCTTCACAAAAAAAGTTATTCAAGAATATCTCTTTCTCCTATGTGCTTTCATCCCTAACCCTAACCCTAACCCTTCCGAAAGTCGGAGAAGCTCAAGGATGGTACCGATCGATGCGCGCTACCCCATTTAGTGGGGGTAGAGCCTACTTGCAAGTCTCTCCGACCTTCACAAAAAAAGTTATTCAAGAATATCTCTTTCTCCTATGTGCTTTCATCCCTAACCCTAACCCTTCCGAAAGTCGGAGAAGCTCAAGGATGGTACCGATCGATGTGCGCTACCCCATTTAGTGGGGGTAGAGCCTACTTGCAAGTCTCTCCGACCTTCACAAAAAAAGTTATTCAAGAATATCTCCTCAGATTTGGGGGAATTTCGTCGGTCGACCTCTTCCGAAGGTCGTACAAGCTCGGGGATGGTACCAATCGATCCGCAGGACCCAAATTAGTCCAGATGCAACCACTTTGTAAGTCTCTCCGACCTTCACAAAAAAAGTTATTCAAGAATATCTCTTTCTCCTATGTGCTTTCATCCCTAACCCTAACCCTAACCCTTCCGAAAGTCGGAGAAGCTCAAGGATGGTACCGATCGATGCGCGCTACCCTATTTAGTGGGGGTAGAGCCTACTTGCAAGTCTCTCCGACCTTCACAAAAAAAGTTATTCAAGAATATCTCTTTCTCCTATGTGCTTTCATCCCTAACCCTAACCCTTCCGAAAGTCGGAGAAGCTCAAGGATGGTACCGATCGATGCGCGCTACCCCATTTAGTGGGGGTAGAGCCTACTTGCAAGTCTCTCCGACCTTCACAAAAAAAGTTATTCAAGAATATCTCCTCAGATTTGGGGGAATTTCGTCGGTCGACCTCTTCCGAAGGTCGTACAAGCTCGGGGATGGTACCAATCGATTCGCAGGACCCAAATTAGTCCAGATGCAACCACTTTCCAAGTCTCTCCGACCTTCACAAAAAAAGTTATTCAAGAATATCTCTTTCTCCTATGTGCTTTCATCCCTAACCCTAACCCTAACCCTTCCGAAAGTCGGAGAAGCTCAAGGATGGAACCGATCGATGCGCGCTACCCCATTTAGTGGGGGTAGAGCCTACTTGCAAGTCTCTCCGACCTTCACAAAAAAAGTTATTCAAGAATATCTCTTTCTCCTATGTGCTTTCATCCTTAACCCTAACCCTAACCCTTCCGAAAGTCGGAGAAGCTCAAGGATGGTACCGATCGATGCGCGCTACCCCATTTAGTGGGGGTAGAGCCTACTTGCAAGTCTCTCCGACCTTCACAAAAAAAGTTATTCAAGAATATCTCTTTCTCCTATGTGCTTTCATCCCTAACCCTAACCCTAACCCTTCCGAAAGTCGGAGAAGCTCAAGGATGGTACCGATCGATGCGCGCTACCCCATTTAGTGGGGGTAGAGCCTACTTGCAAGTCTCTCCGACCTTCACAAAAAAAGTTATTCAAGAATATCTCTTTCTCCTATGTGCTTTCATCCCTAACCCTAACCCTTCCGAAAGTCGGAGAAGCTCAAGGATGGTACCGATCGATGTGCGCTACCCCATTTAGTGGGGGTAGAGCCTACTTGCAAGTCTCTCCGACCTTCACAAAAAAAGTTATTCAAGAATATCTCCTCAGATTTGGGGGAATTTCGTCGGTCGACCTCTTCCGAAGGTCGTACAAGCTCGGGGATGGTACCAATCGATCCGCAGGACCCAAATTAGTCCAGATGCAACCACTTTTCAAGTCTCTCCGACCTTCACAAAAAAAGTTATTCAAGAATATCTCTTTCTCCTATGTGCTTTCATCCCTAACCCTAACCCTAACCCTTCCGAAAGTCGGAGAAGCTCAAGGATGGTACCGATCGATGCGCGCTACCCCATTTAGTGGGGGTAGAGCCTACTTGCAAGTCTCTCCGACCTTCACAAAAAAAGTTATTCAAGAATATCTCTTTCTCCTATGTGCTTTCATCCCTAACCCTAACCCTAACCCTTCCGAAAGTCGGAGAAGCTCAAGGATGGTACCGATCGATGCGCACTACCCCATTTAGTGGGGGTAGAGCCTACTTGCAAGTCTCTCCGACCTTCACAAAAAAAGTTATTCAAGAATATCTCCTCAGATTTGGGGGAATTTCGTCGGTCGACCTCTTCCGAAGGTCGTACAAGCTCGGGGATGGTACCAATCGATTCGCAGGACCCAAATTAGTCCAGATGCAACCACTTTCCAAGTCTCTCCGACCTTCACAAAAAAAGTTATTCAAGAATATCTCTTTCTCCTATGTGCTTTCATCCCTAACCCTAACCCTAACCCTTCCGAAAGTCGGAGAAGCTCAAGGATGGTACCGATCGATGCGCGCTACCCCATTTAGTGGGGGTAGAGCCTACTTGCAAGTCTCTCCGACCTTCACAAAAAAAGTTATTCAAGAATATCTCTTTCTCCTATGTGCTTTCATCCCTAACCCTAACCCTAACCCTTCCGAAAGTCGGAGAAGCTCAAGGATGGTACCGATCGATGCGCGCTACCCCATTTAGTGGGGGTAGAGCCTACTTGCAAGTCTCTCCGACCTTCACAAAAAAAGTTATTCAAGAATATCTCTTTCTCCTATGTGCTTTCATCCCTAACCCTAACCCTAACCCTTCCGAAAGTCGGAGAAGCTCAAGGATGGTACCGATCGATGCGCGCTACCCCATTTAGTGGGGGTAGAGCCTACTTGCAAGTCTCTCCGACCTTCACAAAAAAAGTTATTCAAGAATATCTCCTCAGATTTGGGGGAATTTCGTCGGTCGACCTCTTCCGAAGGTCGTACAAGCTCGGGGATGGTACCAATCGATTCGCAGGACCCAAATTAGTCCAGATGCAACCACTTTCCAAGTCTCTCCGACCTTCACAAAAAAAGTTATTCAAGAATATCTCTTTCTCCTATGTGCTTTCATCCCTAACCCTAACCCTAACCCTTCCGAAAGTCGGAGAAGCTCAAGGATGGAACCGATCGATGCGCGCTACCCCATTTAGTGGGGGTAGAGCCTACTTGCAAGTCTCTCCGACCTTCACAAAAAAAGTTATTCAAGAATATCTCTTTCTCCTATGTGCTTTCATCCTTAACCCTAACCCTAACCCTTCCGAAAGTCGGAGAAGCTCAAGGATGGTACCGATCGATGCGCGCTACCCCATTTAGTGGGGGTAGAGCCTACTTGCAAGTCTCTCCGACCTTCACAAAAAAAGTTATTCAAGAATATCTCTTTCTCCTATGTGCTTTCATCCCTAACCCTAACCCTAACCCTTCCGAAAGTCGGAGAAGCTCAAGGATGGTACCGATCGATGCGCGCTACCCCATTTAGTGGGGGTAGAGCCTACTTGCAAGTCTCTCCGACCTTCACAAAAAAAGTTATTCAAGAATATCTCTTTCTCCTATGTGCTTTCATCCCTAACCCTAACCCTTCCGAAAGTCGGAGAAGCTCAAGGATGGTACCGATCGATGTGCGCTACCCCATTTAGTGGGGGTAGAGCCTACTTGCAAGTCTCTCCGACCTTCACAAAAAAAGTTATTCAAGAATATCTCCTCAGATTTGGGGGAATTTCGTCGGTCGACCTCTTCCGAAGGTCGTACAAGCTCGGGGATGGTACCAATCGATCCGCAGGACCCAAATTAGTCCAGATGCAACCACTTTTCAAGTCTCTCCGACCTTCACAAAAAAAGTTATTCAAGAATATCTCTTTCTCCTATGTGCTTTCATCCCTAACCCTAACCCTAACCCTTCCGAAAGTCGGAGAAGCTCAAGGATGGTACCGATCGATGCGCGCTACCCCATTTAGTGGGGGTAGAGCCTACTTGCAAGTCTCTCCGACCTTCACAAAAAAAGTTATTCAAGAATATCTCTTTCTCCTATGTGCTTTCATCCCTAACCCTAACCCTAACCCTTCCGAAAGTCGGAGAAGCTCAAGGATGGTACCGATCGATGCGCGCTACCCCATTTAGTGGGGGTAGAGCCTACTTGCAAGTCTCTCCGACCTTCACAAAAAAAGTTATTCAAGAATATCTCCTCAGATTTGGGGGAATTTCGTCGGTCGACCTCTTCCGAAGGTCGTACAAGCTCGGGGATGGTACCAATCGATTCGCAGGACCCAAATTAGTCCAGATGCAACCACTTTCCAAGTCTCTCCGACCTTCACAAAAAAAGTTATTCAAGAATATCTCTTTCTCCTATGTGCTTTCATCCCTAACCCTAACCCTAACCCTTCCGAAAGTCGGAGAAGCTCAAGGATGGTACCGATCGATGCGCGCTACCCCATTTAGTGGGGGTAGAGCCTACTTGCAAGTCTCTCCGACCTTCACAAAAAAAGTTATTCAAGAATATCTCTTTCTCCTATGTGCTTTCATCCCTAACCCTAACCCTAACCCTTCCGAAAGTCGGAGAAGCTCAAGGATGGTACCGATCGATGCGCGCTACCCCATTTAGTGGGGGTAGAGCCTACTTGCAAGTCTCTCCGACCTTCACAAAAAAAGTTATTCAAGAATATCTCTTTCTCCTATGTGCTTTCATCCCTAACCCTAACCCTAACCCTTCCGAAAGTCGGAGAAGCTCAAGGATGGTACCGATCGATGCGCGCTACCCTATTTAGTGGGGGTAGAGCCTACTTGCAAGTCTCTCCGACCTTCACAAAAAAAGTTATTCAAGAATATCTCCTCAGATTTGGGGGAATTTCGTCGGTCGACCTCTTCCGAAGGTCGTACAAGCTCGGGGATGGTACCAATCGATTCGCAGGACCCAAATTAGTCCAGATGCAACCACTTTCCAAGTCTCTCCGACCTTCACAAAAAAAGTTATTCAAGAATATCTCTTTCTCCTATGTGCTTTCATCCCTAACCCTAACCCTAACCCTTCCGAAAGTCGGAGAAGCTCAAGGATGGTACCGATCGATGCGCGCTACCCCATTTAGTGGGGGTAGAGCCTACTTGCAAGTCTCTCCGACCTTCACAAAAAAAGTTATTCAAGAATATCTCTTTCTCCTATGTGCTTTCATCCCTAACCCTAACCCTAACCCTTCCGAAAGTCGGAGAAGCTCAAGGATGGTACCGATCGATGCGCGCTACCCCATTTAGTGGGGGTAGAGCCTACTTGCAAGTCTCTCCGACCTTCACAAAAAAAGTTATTCAAGAATATCTCTTTCTCCTATGTGCTTTCATCCCTAACCCTAACCCTAACCCTTCCGAAAGTCGGAGAAGCTCAAGGATGGTACCGATCGATGCGCGCTACCCCATTTAGTGGGGGTAGAGCCTACTTGCAAGTCTCTCCGACCTTCACAAAAAAAGTTATTCAAGAATATCTCTTTCTCCTATGTGCTTTCATCCCTAACCCTAACCCTAACCCTTCCGAAAGTCGGAGAAGCTCAAGGATGGTACCGATCGATGCGCGCTACCCCATTTAGTGGGGGTAGAGCCTACTTGCAAGTCTCTCCGACCTTCACAAAAAAAGTTATTCAAGAATATCTCTTTCTCCTATGTGCTTTCATCCCTAACCCTAACCCTAACCCTTCCGAAAGTCGGAGAAGCTCAAGGATGGTACCGATCGATGCGCGCAACCCCATTTAGTGGGGGTAGAGCCTACTTGCAAGTCTCTCCGACCTTCACAAAAAAAGTAATTCAAGAATATCTCCTCAGATTTGGGGGAATTTCGTCGGTCGACCTCTTCCGAAGGTCGTACAAGCTCGGGGATGGTACCAATCGATTCGCAGGACCCAAATTAGTCCAGATGCAACCACTTTCCAAGTCTCTCCGACCTTCACAAAAAAAGTTATTCAAGAATATCTCTTTCTCCTATGTGCTTTCATCCCTAACCCTAACCCTAACCCTTCCGAAAGTCGGAGAAGCTCAAGGATGGTACCGATCGATGCGCGCTACCCCATTTAGTGGGGGTAGAGCCTACTTGCAAGTCTCTCCGACCTTCACAAAAAAAGTTATTCAAGAATATCTCTTTCTCCTATGTGCTTTCATCCCTAACCCTAACCCTAACCCTTCCGAAAGTCGGAGAAGCTCAAGGATGGTACCGATCGATGCGCGCTACCCCATTTAGTGGGGGTAGAGCCTACTTGCAAGTCTCTCCGACCTTCACAAAAAAAGTTATTCAAGAATATCTCTTTCTCCTATGTGCTTTCATCCCTAACCCTAACCCTAACCCTTCCGAAAGTCGGAGAAGCTCAAGGATGGTACCGATCGATGCGCGCTACCCCATTTAGTGGGGGTAGAGCCTACTTGCAAGTCTCTCCGACCTTCACAAAAAAAGTTATTCAAGAATATCTCTTTCTCCTATGTGCTTTCATCCCTAACCCTAACCCTAACCCTTCCGAAAGTCGGAGAAGCTCAAGGATGGTACCGATCGATGCGCGCAACCCCATTTAGTGGGGGTAGAGCCTACTTGCAAGTCTCTCCGACCTTCACAAAAAAAGTAATTCAAGAATATCTCCTCAGATTTGGGGGAATTTCGTCGGTCGACCTCTTCCGAAGGTCGTACAAGCTCGGGGATGGTACCAATCGATCCGCAGGACCCAAATTAGTCCAGATGCAACCACTTTCCAAGTCTCTCCGACCTTCACAAAAAAAGTTATTCAAGAATATCTCTTTCTCCTATGTGCTTTCATCCCTAACCCTAACCCTAACTCTTCCGAAAGTCGGAGAAGCTCAAGGATGGTACCGATCGATGCGCGCTACCCCATTTAGTGGGGGTAGAGCCTACTTGCAAGTCTCTCCGACCTTCACAAAAAAAGTTATTCAAGAATATCTCCTCAGATTTGGGGGAATTTCGTCGGTCGACCTCTTCCGAAGGTCGTACAAGCTCGGGGATAGTACCAATCGATTCGCAGGACCCAAATTAGTCCAGATGCAACCACTTTCCAAGTCTCTCCGACCTTCACAAAAAAAGTTATTCAAGAATATCTCTTTCTCCTATGTGCTTTCATCCCTAACCCTAACCCTAACCCTTCCGAAAGTCGGAGAAGCTCAAGGATGGTACCGATCGATGCGCGCTACCCCATTTAGTGGGGGTAGAGCCTACTTGCAAGTCTCTCCGACCTTCACAAAAAAAGTTATTCAAGAATATCTCTTTCTCCTATGTGCTTTCATCCCTAACCCTAACCCTAACCCTTCCGAAAGTCGGAGAAGCTCAAGGATGGTACCGATCGATGCGCGCTACCCCATTTAGTGGGGGTAGAGCCTACTTGCAAGTCTCTCCGACCTTCACAAAAAAAGTTATTCAAGAATATCTCTTTCTCCTATGTGCTTTCATCCCTAACCCTAACCCTAACCCTTCCGAAAGTCGGAGAAGCTCAAGGATGGTACCGATCGATGCGCGCTACCCCATTTAGTGGGGGTAGAGCCTACTTGCAAGTCTCTCCGACCTTCACAAAAAAAGTTATTCAAGAATATCTCTTTCTCCTATGTGCTTTCATCCCTAACCCTAACCCTAACCCTTCCGAAAGTCGGAGAAGCTCAAGGATGGTACCGATCGATGCGCGCAACCCCATTTAGTGGGGGTAGAGCCTACTTGCAAGTCTCTCCGACCTTCACAAAAAAAGTAATTCAAGAATATCTCCTCAGATTTGGGGGAATTTCGTCGGTCGACCTCTTCCGAAGGTCGTACAAGCTCGGGGATGGTACCAATCGATCCGCAGGACCCAAATTAGTCCAGATGCAACCACTTTCCAAGTCTCTCCGACCTTCACAAAAAAAGTTATTCAAGAATATCTCTTTCTCCTATGTGCTTTCATCCCTAACCCTAACCCTAACTCTTCCGAAAGTCGGAGAAGCTCAAGGATGGTACCGATCGATGCGCGCTACCCCATTTAGTGGGGGTAGAGCCTACTTGCAAGTCTCTCCGACCTTCACAAAAAAAGTTATTCAAGAATATCTCTTTCTCCTATGTGCTTTCATCCCTAACCCTAACCCTAACCCTTCCGAAAGTCGGAGAAGCTCAAGGATGGTACCGATCGATGCGCGCAACCCCATTTAGTGGGGGTAGAGCCTACTTGCAAGTCTCTCCGACCTTCACAAAAAAAGTTATTCAAGAATATCTCCTCAGATTTGGGGGAATTTCGTCGGTCGACCTCTTCCGAAGGTCGTACAAGCTCGGGGATGGTACCAATCGATCCGCAGGACCCAAATTAGTCCAGATGCAACCACTTTCCAAGTCTCTCCGACCTTCACAAAAAAAGTTATTCAAGAATATCTCTTTCTCCTATGTGCTTTCATCCCTAACCCTAACCCTAACCCTTCCGAAAGTCGGAGAAGCTCAAGGATGGTACCGATCGATGCGCGCTACCCCATTTAGTGGGGGTAGAGCCTACTTGCAAGTCTCTCCGACCTTCACAAAAAAAGTTATTCAAGAATATCTCTTTCTCCTATGTGCTTTCATCCCTAACCCTAACCCTAACCCTTCCGAAAGTCGGAGAAGCTCAAGGATGGTACCGATCGATGCGCGCAACCCCATTTAGTGGGGGTAGAGCCTACTTGCAAGTCTCTCCGACCTTCACAAAAAAAGTTATTCAAGAATATCTCCTCAGATTTGGGGGAATTTCGTCGGTCGACCTCTTCCGAAGGTCGTACAAGCTCGGGGATGGTACCAATCGATCTGCAGGACCCAAATTAGTCCAGATGCAACCACTTTCCAAGTCTCTCCGACCTTCACAAAAAAAGTTATTCAAGAATATCTCTTTCTCCTATGTGCTTTCATCCCTAACCCTAACCCTAACCCTTCCGAAAGTCGGAGAAGCTCAAGGATGGTACCGATCGATGCGCGCAACCCCATTTAGTGGGGGTAGAGCCTACTTGCAAGTCTCTCCGACCTTCACAAAAAAAGTAATTCAAGAATATCTCCTCAGATTTGGGGGAATTTCGTCGGTCGACCTCTTCCGAAGGTCGTACAAGCTCGGGGATGGTACCAATCGATCTGCAGGACCCAAATTAGTCCAGATGCAACCACTTTTCAAGTCTCTCCGACCTTCACAAAAAAAGTTATTCAAGAATATCTCTTTCTCCTATGTGCTTTCATCCCTAACCCTAACCCTAACCCTTCCGAAAGTCGGAGAAGCTCAAGGATAGTACCGATCGATGTGCGCTACCCCATTTAGTGGGGGTAGAGCCTACTTGCAAGTCTCTCCGACCTTCACAAAAAAAGTTATTCAAGAATATCTCTTTCTCCTATGTGCTTTCATCCCTAACCCTAACCCTAACCCTTCCGAAAGTCGGAGAAGCTCAAGGATGGTACCGATCGATGCGCGCAACCCCATTTAGTGGGGGTAGAGCCTACTTGCAAGTCTCTCCGACCTTCACAAAAAAAGTTATTCAAGAATATCTCCTCAGATTTGGGGGAATTTCGTCGGTCGACCTCTTTCGAAGGTCGTACAAGCTCGGGGATGGTACCAATCGATCTGCAGGACCCAAATTAGTCCAGATGCAACCACTTTCCAAGTCTCTCCGACCTTCACAAAAAAAGTTATTCAAGAATATCTCTTTCTCCTATGTGCTTTCATCCCTAACCCTAACCCTAACCCTTCCGAAAGTCGGAGAAGCTCAAGGATGGTACCGATCGATGTGCGCTACCCCATTTAGTGGGGGTAGAGCCTACTTGCAAGTCTCTCCGACCTTCACAAAAAAAGTTATTCAAGAATATCTCTTTCTCCTATGTGCTTTCATCCCTAACCCTAACCCTAACCCTTCCGAAAGTCGGAGAAGCTCAAGGATGGTACCGATCGATGCGCGCAACCCCATTTAGTGGGGGTAGAGCCTACTTGCAAGTCTCTCCGACCTTCACAAAAAAAGTTATTCAAGAATATCTCCTCAGATTTGGGGGAATTTCGTCGGTCGACCTCTTCCGAAGGTCGTACAAGCTCGGGGATGGTACCAATCGATCCGCAGGACCCAAATTAGTCCAGATGCAACCACTTTCCAAGTCTCTCCGACCTTCACAAAAAAAGTTATTCAAGAATATCTCTTTCTCCTATGTGCTTTCATCCCTAACCCTAACCCTAACCCTTCCGAAAGTCGGAGAAGCTCAAGGATGGTACCGATCGATGCGCGCTACCCCATTTAGTGGGGGTAGAGCCTACTTGCAAGTCTCTCCGACCTTCACAAAAAAAGTTATTCAAGAATATCTCTTTCTCCTATGTGCTTTCATCCCTAACCCTAACCCTAACCCTTCCGAAAGTCGGAGAAGCTCAAGGATGGTACCGATCGATGTGCGCTACCCCATTTAGTGGGGGTAGAGCCTACTTGCAAGTCTCTCCGACCTTCACAAAAAAAGTTATTCAAGAATATCTCCTCAGATTTGGGGGAATTTCGTCGGTCGACCTCTTCCGAAGGTCGTACAAGCTCGGGGATGGTACCAATCGATCCGCAGGACCCAAATTAGTCCAGATGCAACCACTTTCCAAGTCTCTCCGACCTTCACAAAAAAAGTTATTCAAGAATATCTCTTTCTCCTATGTGCTTTCATCCCTAACCCTAACCCTTCCGAAAGTCGGAGAAGCTCAAGGATGGTACCGATCGATGCGCGCTACCCCATTTAGTGGGGGTAGAGCCTACTTGCAAGTCTCTCCGACCTTCACAAAAAAAGTTATTCAAGAATATCTCTTTCTCCTATGTGCTTTCATCCCTAACCCTAACCCTAACCCTTCCGAAAGTCGGAGAAGCTCAAGGATGGTACCGATCGATGCGCGCTACCCCATTTAGTGGGGGTAGAGCCTACTTGCAAGTCTCTCCGACCTTCACAAAAAAAGTTATTCAAGAATATCTCTTTCTCCTATGTGCTTTCATCCCTAACCCTAACCCTAACCCTTCCGAAAGTCGGAGAAGCTCAAGGATGGTACCGATCGATGCGCGCTACCCCATTTAGTGGGGGTAGAGCCTACTTGCAAGTCTCTCCGACCTTCACAAAAAAAGTTATTCAAGAATATCTCTTTCTCCTATGTGCTTTCATCCCTAACCCTAACCCTAACCCTTCCAAAAGTCGGAGAAGCTCAAGGATGGTACTGATCGATGCGCATTACCCCATTTAGTGGGGGTAGAGCCTACTTGCAAGTCTCTCCGACCTTCACAAAAAAAGTAATTCAAGAATATCTCCTCAGATTTGGGGGAATTTCGTCGGTCGACCTCTTCCGAAGGTCGTACAAGCTCGGGGATGGTACCAATCGATCCGCAGGACCCAAATTAGTCCAGATGCAACCACTTTCCAAGTCTCTCCGACCTTCACAAAAAAAGTTATTCAAGAATATCTCTTTCTCCTATGTGCTTTCATCCCTAACCCTAACCCTAACCCTTCCGAAAGTCGGAGAAGCTCAAGGATGGTACCGATCGATGCGCGCTACCCCATTTAGTGGGGGTAGAGCCTACTTGCAAGTCTCTCCGACCTTCACAAAAAAAGTTATTCAAGAATATCTCTTTCTCCTATGTGCTTTCATCCCTAACCCTAACCCTAACCCTTCCGAAAGTCGGAGAAGCTCAAGGATGGTACCGATCGATGCGCGCAACCCCATTTAGTGGGGGTAGAGCCTACTTGCAAGTCTCTCCGACCTTCACAAAAAAAGTTATTCAAGAATATCTCCTCAGATTTGGGGGAATTTCGTCGGTCGACCTCTTCCGAAGGTCGTACAAGCTCGGGGATGGTACCAATCGATCCGCAGGACCCAAATTAGTCCAGATGCAACCACTTTTCAAGTCTCTCCGACCTTCACAAAAAAAGTTATTCAAGAATATCTCTTTCTCCTATGTGCTTTCATCCCTAACCCTAACCCTAACCCTTCCGAAAGTCGGAGAAGCTCAAGGATGGTACCGATCGATGCGCGCTACCCCATTTAGTGGGGGTAGAGCCTACTTTCAAGTCTCTCCGACCTTCACAAAAAAAGTTATTCAAGAATATCTCTTTCTCCTATGTGCTTTCATCCCTAACCCTAACCCTAACCCTTCCGAAAGTCGGAGAAGCTCAAGGATGGTACCGATCGATGCGCGCAACCCCATTTAGTGGGGGTAGAGCCTACTTGCAAGTCTCTCCGACCTTCACAAAAAAAGTTATTCAAGAATATCTCTTTCTCCTATGTGCTTTCATCCCTAACCCTAACCCTAACCCTTCCGAAAGTCGGAGAAGCTCAAGGATGGTACCGATCGATGCGCGCAACCCCATTTAGTGGGGGTAGAGCCTACTTGCAAGTCTCTCCGACCTTCACAAAAAAAGTTATTCAAGAATATCTCCTCAGATTTGGGGGAATTTCGTCGGTCGACCTCTTCCGAAGGTCGTACAAGCTCGGGGATGGTACCAATCGATCCGCAGGACCCAAATTAGTCCAGATGCAACCACTTTTCAAGTCTCTCCGACCTTTACAAAAAAAGTTATTCAAGAATATCTCTTTCTCCTATGTGCTTTCATCCCTAACCCTAACCCTAACCCTTCCGAAAGTCGGAGAAGCTCAAGGATGGTACCGATCGATGCGCGCTACCCCATTTAGTGGGGGTAGAGCCTACTTGCAAGTCTCTCCGACCTTCACAAAAAAAGTTATTCAAGAATATCTCTTTCTCCTATGTGCTTTCATCCCTAACCCTAACCCTTCCGAAAGTCGGAGAAGCTCAAGGATGGTACCGATCGATGTGCGCTACCCCATTTAGTGGGGGTAGAGCCTACTTGCAAGTCTCTCCGACCTTCACAAAAAAAGTTATTCAAGAATATCTCCTCAGATTTGGGGGAATTTCGTCGGTCGACCTCTTCCGAAGGTCGTACAAGCTCGGGGATGGTACCAATCGATCCGCAGGACCCAAATTAGTCCAGATGCAACCACTTTTCAAGTCTCTCCGACCTTCACAAAAAAAGTTATTCAAGAATATCTCTTTCTCCTATGTGCTTTCATCCCTAACCCTAACCCTAACCCTTCCGAAAGTCGGAGAAGCTCAAGGATGGTACCGATCGATGCGCGCTACCCCATTTAGTGGGGGTAGAGCCTACTTGCAAGTCTCTCCGACCTTCACAAAAAAAGTTATTCAAGAATATCTCTTTCTCCTATGTGCTTTCATCCCTAACCCTAACCCTAACCCTTCCGAAAGTCGGAGAAGCTCAAGGATGGTACCGATCGATGCGCGCTACCCCATTTAGTGGGGGTAGAGCCTACTTGCAAGTCTCTCCGACCTTCACAAAAAAAGTTATTCAAGAATATCTCCTCAGATTTGGGGGAATTTCGTCGGTCGACCTCTTCCGAAGGTCGTACAAGCTCGGGGATGGTACCAATCGATTCGCAGGACCCAAATTAGTCCAGATGCAACCACTTTCCAAGTCTCTCCGACCTTCACAAAAAAAGTTATTCAAGAATATCTCTTTCTCCTATGTGCTTTCATCCCTAACCCTAACCCTAACCCTTCCGAAAGTCGGAGAAGCTCAAGGATGGTACCGATCGATGCGCGCTACCCCATTTAGTGGGGGTAGAGCCTACTTGCAAGTCTCTCCGACCTTCACAAAAAAAGTTATTCAAGAATATCTCTTTCTCCTATGTGCTTTCATCCCTAACCCTAACCCTAACCCTTCCGAAAGTCGGAGAAGCTCAAGGATGGTACCGATCGATGCGCGCTACCCCATTTAGTGGGGGTAGAGCCTACTTGCAAGTCTCTCCGACCTTCACAAAAAAAGTTATTCAAGAATATCTCTTTCTCCTATGTGCTTTCATCCCTAACCCTAACCCTAACCCTTCCGAAAGTCGGAGAAGCTCAAGGATGGTACCGATCGATGCGCGCTACCCTATTTAGTGGGGGTAGAGCCTACTTGCAAGTCTCTCCGACCTTCACAAAAAAAGTTATTCAAGAATATCTCCTCAGATTTGGGGGAATTTCGTCGGTCGACCTCTTCCGAAGGTCGTACAAGCTCGGGGATGGTACCAATCGATTCGCAGGACCCAAATTAGTCCAGATGCAACCACTTTCCAAGTCTCTCCGACCTTCACAAAAAAAGTTATTCAAGAATATCTCTTTCTCCTATGTGCTTTCATCCCTAACCCTAACCCTAACCCTTCCGAAAGTCGGAGAAGCTCAAGGATGGTACCGATCGATGCGCGCTACCCCATTTAGTGGGGGTAGAGCCTACTTGCAAGTCTCTCCGACCTTCACAAAAAAAGTTATTCAAGAATATCTCTTTCTCCTATGTGCTTTCATCCCTAACCCTAACCCTAACCCTTCCGAAAGTCGGAGAAGCTCAAGGATGGTACCGATCGATGCGCGCTACCCCATTTAGTGGGGGTAGAGCCTACTTGCAAGTCTCTCCGACCTTCACAAAAAAAGTTATTCAAGAATATCTCTTTCTCCTATGTGCTTTCATCCCTAACCCTAACCCTAACCCTTCCGAAAGTCGGAGAAGCTCAAGGATGGTACCGATCGATGCGCGCTACCCCATTTAGTGGGGGTAGAGCCTACTTGCAAGTCTCTCCGACCTTCACAAAAAAAGTTATTCAAGAATATCTCTTTCTCCTATGTGCTTTCATCCCTAACCCTAACCCTAACCCTTCCGAAAGTCGGAGAAGCTCAAGGATGGTACCGATCGATGCGCGCTACCCCATTTAGTGGGGGTAGAGCCTACTTGCAAGTCTCTCCGACCTTCACAAAAAAAGTTATTCAAGAATATCTCTTTCTCCTATGTGCTTTCATCCCTAACCCTAACCCTAACCCTTCCGAAAGTCGGAGAAGCTCAAGGATGGTACCGATCGATGCGCGCAACCCCATTTAGTGGGGGTAGAGCCTACTTGCAAGTCTCTCCGACCTTCACAAAAAAAGTAATTCAAGAATATCTCCTCAGATTTGGGGGAATTTCGTCGGTCGACCTCTTCCGAAGGTCGTACAAGCTCGGGGATGGTACCAATCGATTCGCAGGACCCAAATTAGTCCAGATGCAACCACTTTCCAAGTCTCTCCGACCTTCACAAAAAAAGTTATTCAAGAATATCTCTTTCTCCTATGTGCTTTCATCCCTAACCCTAACCCTAACCCTTCCGAAAGTCGGAGAAGCTCAAGGATGGTACCGATCGATGCGCGCTACCCCATTTAGTGGGGGTAGAGCCTACTTGCAAGTCTCTCCGACCTTCACAAAAAAAGTTATTCAAGAATATCTCTTTCTCCTATGTGCTTTCATCCCTAACCCTAACCCTAACCCTTCCGAAAGTCGGAGAAGCTCAAGGATGGTACCGATCGATGCGCGCTACCCCATTTAGTGGGGGTAGAGCCTACTTGCAAGTCTCTCCGACCTTCACAAAAAAAGTTATTCAAGAATATCTCTTTCTCCTATGTGCTTTCATCCCTAACCCTAACCCTAACCCTTCCGAAAGTCGGAGAAGCTCAAGGATGGTACCGATCGATGCGCGCTACCCCATTTAGTGGGGGTAGAGCCTACTTGCAAGTCTCTCCGACCTTCACAAAAAAAGTTATTCAAGAATATCTCTTTCTCCTATGTGCTTTCATCCCTAACCCTAACCCTAACCCTTCCGAAAGTCGGAGAAGCTCAAGGATGGTACCGATCGATGCGCGCAACCCCATTTAGTGGGGGTAGAGCCTACTTGCAAGTCTCTCCGACCTTCACAAAAAAAGTAATTCAAGAATATCTCCTCAGATTTGGGGGAATTTCGTCGGTCGACCTCTTCCGAAGGTCGTACAAGCTCGGGGATGGTACCAATCGATCCGCAGGACCCAAATTAGTCCAGATGCAACCACTTTCCAAGTCTCTCCGACCTTCACAAAAAAAGTTATTCAAGAATATCTCTTTCTCCTATGTGCTTTCATCCCTAACCCTAACCCTAACTCTTCCGAAAGTCGGAGAAGCTCAAGGATGGTACCGATCGATGCGCGCTACCCCATTTAGTGGGGGTAGAGCCTACTTGCAAGTCTCTCCGACCTTCACAAAAAAAGTTATTCAAGAATATCTCCTCAGATTTGGGGGAATTTCGTCGGTCGACCTCTTCCGAAGGTCGTACAAGCTCGGGGATAGTACCAATCGATTCGCAGGACCCAAATTAGTCCAGATGCAACCACTTTCCAAGTCTCTCCGACCTTCACAAAAAAAGTTATTCAAGAATATCTCTTTCTCCTATGTGCTTTCATCCCTAACCCTAACCCTAACCCTTCCGAAAGTCGGAGAAGCTCAAGGATGGTACCGATCGATGCGCGCTACCCCATTTAGTGGGGGTAGAGCCTACTTGCAAGTCTCTCCGACCTTCACAAAAAAAGTTATTCAAGAATATCTCTTTCTCCTATGTGCTTTCATCCCTAACCCTAACCCTAACCCTTCCGAAAGTCGGAGAAGCTCAAGGATGGTACCGATCGATGCGCGCTACCCCATTTAGTGGGGGTAGAGCCTACTTGCAAGTCTCTCCGACCTTCACAAAAAAAGTTATTCAAGAATATCTCTTTCTCCTATGTGCTTTCATCCCTAACCCTAACCCTAACCCTTCCGAAAGTCGGAGAAGCTCAAGGATGGTACCGATCGATGCGCGCTACCCCATTTAGTGGGGGTAGAGCCTACTTGCAAGTCTCTCCGACCTTCACAAAAAAAGTTATTCAAGAATATCTCTTTCTCCTATGTGCTTTCATCCCTAACCCTAACCCTAACCCTTCCGAAAGTCGGAGAAGCTCAAGGATGGTACCGATCGATGCGCGCAACCCCATTTAGTGGGGGTAGAGCCTACTTGCAAGTCTCTCCGACCTTCACAAAAAAAGTAATTCAAGAATATCTCCTCAGATTTGGGGGAATTTCGTCGGTCGACCTCTTCCGAAGGTCGTACAAGCTCGGGGATGGTACCAATCGATCCGCAGGACCCAAATTAGTCCAGATGCAACCACTTTCCAAGTCTCTCCGACCTTCACAAAAAAAGTTATTCAAGAATATCTCTTTCTCCTATGTGCTTTCATCCCTAACCCTAACCCTAACTCTTCCGAAAGTCGGAGAAGCTCAAGGATGGTACCGATCGATGCGCGCTACCCCATTTAGTGGGGGTAGAGCCTACTTGCAAGTCTCTCCGACCTTCACAAAAAAAGTTATTCAAGAATATCTCTTTCTCCTATGTGCTTTCATCCCTAACCCTAACCCTAACCCTTCCGAAAGTCGGAGAAGCTCAAGGATGGTACCGATCGATGCGCGCAACCCCATTTAGTGGGGGTAGAGCCTACTTGCAAGTCTCTCCGACCTTCACAAAAAAAGTTATTCAAGAATATCTCCTCAGATTTGGGGGAATTTCGTCGGTCGACCTCTTCCGAAGGTCGTACAAGCTCGGGGATGGTACCAATCGATCCGCAGGACCCAAATTAGTCCAGATGCAACCACTTTCCAAGTCTCTCCGACCTTCACAAAAAAAGTTATTCAAGAATATCTCTTTCTCCTATGTGCTTTCATCCCTAACCCTAACCCTAACCCTTCCGAAAGTCGGAGAAGCTCAAGGATGGTACCGATCGATGCGCGCTACCCCATTTAGTGGGGGTAGAGCCTACTTGCAAGTCTCTCCGACCTTCACAAAAAAAGTTATTCAAGAATATCTCTTTCTCCTATGTGCTTTCATCCCTAACCCTAACCCTAACCCTTCCGAAAGTCGGAGAAGCTCAAGGATGGTACCGATCGATGCGCGCAACCCCATTTAGTGGGGGTAGAGCCTACTTGCAAGTCTCTCCGACCTTCACAAAAAAAGTTATTCAAGAATATCTCCTCAGATTTGGGGGAATTTCGTCGGTCGACCTCTTCCGAAGGTCGTACAAGCTCGGGGATGGTACCAATCGATCTGCAGGACCCAAATTAGTCCAGATGCAACCACTTTCCAAGTCTCTCCGACCTTCACAAAAAAAGTTATTCAAGAATATCTCTTTCTCCTATGTGCTTTCATCCCTAACCCTAACCCTAACCCTTCCGAAAGTCGGAGAAGCTCAAGGATGGTACCGATCGATGCGCGCAACCCCATTTAGTGGGGGTAGAGCCTACTTGCAAGTCTCTCCGACCTTCACAAAAAAAGTAATTCAAGAATATCTCCTCAGATTTGGGGGAATTTCGTCGGTCGACCTCTTCCGAAGGTCGTACAAGCTCGGGGATGGTACCAATCGATCTGCAGGACCCAAATTAGTCCAGATGCAACCACTTTTCAAGTCTCTCCGACCTTCACAAAAAAAGTTATTCAAGAATATCTCTTTCTCCTATGTGCTTTCATCCCTAACCCTAACCCTAACCCTTCCGAAAGTCGGAGAAGCTCAAGGATAGTACCGATCGATGTGCGCTACCCCATTTAGTGGGGGTAGAGCCTACTTGCAAGTCTCTCCGACCTTCACAAAAAAAGTTATTCAAGAATATCTCTTTCTCCTATGTGCTTTCATCCCTAACCCTAACCCTAACCCTTCCGAAAGTCGGAGAAGCTCAAGGATGGTACCGATCGATGCGCGCAACCCCATTTAGTGGGGGTAGAGCCTACTTGCAAGTCTCTCCGACCTTCACAAAAAAAGTTATTCAAGAATATCTCCTCAGATTTGGGGGAATTTCGTCGGTCGACCTCTTTCGAAGGTCGTACAAGCTCGGGGATGGTACCAATCGATCTGCAGGACCCAAATTAGTCCAGATGCAACCACTTTCCAAGTCTCTCCGACCTTCACAAAAAAAGTTATTCAAGAATATCTCTTTCTCCTATGTGCTTTCATCCCTAACCCTAACCCTAACCCTTCCGAAAGTCGGAGAAGCTCAAGGATGGTACCGATCGATGTGCGCTACCCCATTTAGTGGGGGTAGAGCCTACTTGCAAGTCTCTCCGACCTTCACAAAAAAAGTTATTCAAGAATATCTCTTTCTCCTATGTGCTTTCATCCCTAACCCTAACCCTAACCCTTCCGAAAGTCGGAGAAGCTCAAGGATGGTACCGATCGATGCGCGCAACCCCATTTAGTGGGGGTAGAGCCTACTTGCAAGTCTCTCCGACCTTCACAAAAAAAGTTATTCAAGAATATCTCCTCAGATTTGGGGGAATTTCGTCGGTCGACCTCTTCCGAAGGTCGTACAAGCTCGGGGATGGTACCAATCGATCCGCAGGACCCAAATTAGTCCAGATGCAACCACTTTCCAAGTCTCTCCGACCTTCACAAAAAAAGTTATTCAAGAATATCTCTTTCTCCTATGTGCTTTCATCCCTAACCCTAACCCTAACCCTTCCGAAAGTCGGAGAAGCTCAAGGATGGTACCGATCGATGCGCGCTACCCCATTTAGTGGGGGTAGAGCCTACTTGCAAGTCTCTCCGACCTTCACAAAAAAAGTTATTCAAGAATATCTCTTTCTCCTATGTGCTTTCATCCCTAACCCTAACCCTAACCCTTCCGAAAGTCGGAGAAGCTCAAGGATGGTACCGATCGATGTGCGCTACCCCATTTAGTGGGGGTAGAGCCTACTTGCAAGTCTCTCCGACCTTCACAAAAAAAGTTATTCAAGAATATCTCCTCAGATTTGGGGGAATTTCGTCGGTCGACCTCTTCCGAAGGTCGTACAAGCTCGGGGATGGTACCAATCGATCCGCAGGACCCAAATTAGTCCAGATGCAACCACTTTCCAAGTCTCTCCGACCTTCACAAAAAAAGTTATTCAAGAATATCTCTTTCTCCTATGTGCTTTCATCCCTAACCCTAACCCTTCCGAAAGTCGGAGAAGCTCAAGGATGGTACCGATCGATGCGCGCTACCCCATTTAGTGGGGGTAGAGCCTACTTGCAAGTCTCTCCGACCTTCACAAAAAAAGTTATTCAAGAATATCTCTTTCTCCTATGTGCTTTCATCCCTAACCCTAACCCTAACCCTTCCGAAAGTCGGAGAAGCTCAAGGATGGTACCGATCGATGCGCGCTACCCCATTTAGTGGGGGTAGAGCCTACTTGCAAGTCTCTCCGACCTTCACAAAAAAAGTTATTCAAGAATATCTCTTTCTCCTATGTGCTTTCATCCCTAACCCTAACCCTAACCCTTCCGAAAGTCGGAGAAGCTCAAGGATGGTACCGATCGATGCGCGCTACCCCATTTAGTGGGGGTAGAGCCTACTTGCAAGTCTCTCCGACCTTCACCAAAAAAGTTATTCAAGAATATCTCTTTCTCCTATGTGCTTTCATCCCTAACCCTAACCCTAACCCTTCCGAAAGTCGGAGAAGCTCAAGGATGGTACCGATCGATGCGCGCTACCCCATTTAGTGGGGGTAGAGCCTACTTGCAAGTCTCTCCGACCTTCACAAAAAAAGTTATTCAAGAATATCTCTTTCTCCTATGTGCTTTCATCCCTAACCCTAACCCTAACCCTTCCAAAAGTCGGAGAAGCTCAAGGATGGTACTGATCGATGCGCATTACCCCATTTAGTGGGGGTAGAGCCTACTTGCAAGTCTCTCCGACCTTCACAAAAAAAGTAATTCAAGAATATCTCCTCAGATTTGGGGGAATTTCGTCGGTCGACCTCTTCCGAAGGTCGTACAAGCTCGGGGATGGTACCAATCGATCCGCAGGACCCAAATTAGTCCAGATGCAACCACTTTCCAAGTCTCTCCGACCTTCACAAAAAAAGTTATTCAAGAATATCTCTTTCTCCTATGTGCTTTCATCCCTAACCCTAACCCTAACCCTTCCGAAAGTCGGAGAAGCTCAAGGATGGTACCGATCGATGCGCGCTACCCCATTTAGTGGGGGTAGAGCCTACTTGCAAGTCTCTCCGACCTTCACAAAAAAAGTTATTCAAGAATATCTCTTTCTCCTATGTGCTTTCATCCCTAACCCTAACCCTAACCCTTCCGAAAGTCGGAGAAGCTCAAGGATGGTACCGATCGATGCGCGCAACCCCATTTAGTGGGGGTAGAGCCTACTTGCAAGTCTCTCCGACCTTCACAAAAAAAGTTATTCAAGAATATCTCCTCAGATTTGGGGGAATTTCGTCGGTCGACCTCTTCCGAAGGTCGTACAAGCTCGGGGATGGTACCAATCGATCCGCAGGACCCAAATTAGTCCAGATGCAACCACTTTTCAAGTCTCTCCGACCTTCACAAAAAAAGTTATTCAAGAATATCTCTTTCTCCTATGTGCCTTCATCCCTAACCCTAACCCTAACCCTTCCGAAAGTCGGAGAAGCTCAAGGATGGTACCGATCGATGCGCGCTACCCCATTTAGTGGGGGTAGAGCCTACTTTCAAGTCTCTCCGACCTTCACAAAAAAAGTTATTCAAGAATATCTCTTTCTCCTATGTGCTTTCATCCCTAACCCTAACCCTAACCCTTCCGAAAGTCGGAGAAGCTCAAGGATGGTACCGATCGATGCGCGCAACCCCATTTAGTGGGGGTAGAGCCTACTTGCAAGTCTCTCCGACCTTCACAAAAAAAGTTATTCAAGAATATCTCTTTCTCCTATGTGCTTTCATCCCTAACCCTAACCCTAACCCTTCCGAAAGTCGGAGAAGCTCAAGGATGGTACCGATCGATGCGCGCAACCCCATTTAGTGGGGGTAGAGCCTACTTGCAAGTCTCTCCGACCTTCACAAAAAAAGTTATTCAAGAATATCTCCTCAGATTTGGGGGAATTTCGTCGGTCGACCTCTTCCGAAGGTCGTACAAGCTCGGGGATGGTACCAATCGATCCGCAGGACCCAAATTAGTCCAGATGCAACCACTTTTCAAGTCTCTCCGACCTTTACAAAAAAAGTTATTCAAGAATATCTCTTTCTCCTATGTGCTTTCATCCCTAACCCTAACCCTAACCCTTCCGAAAGTCGGAGAAGCTCAAGGATGGTACCGATCGATGCGCGCTACCCCATTTAGTGGGGGTAGAGCCTACTTTCAAGTCTCTCCGACCTTCACAAAAAAAGTTATTCAAGAATATCTCTTTCTCCTATGTGCTTTCATCCCTAACCCTAACCCTAACCCTTCCGAAAGTCGGAGAAGCTCAAGGATGGTACCGATCGATGCGTGCAACCCCATTTAGTGGGGGTAGAGCCTACTTGCAAGTCTCTCCGACCTTCACAAAAAAAGTTATTCAAGAATATCTCCTCAGATTTGGGGGAATTTCGTCGGTCGACCTCTTCCGAAGGTCGTACAAGCTCGGGGATGGTACCAATCGATCCGCAGGACCCAAATTAGTCCAGATGCAACCACTTTCCAAGTCTCTCCGACCTTCACAAAAAAAGTTATTCAAGAATATCTCTTTCTCCTATGTGCTTTCATCCCTAACCCTAACCCTAACCCTTCCGAAAGTCGGAGAAGCTCAAGGATGGTACCGATCGATGCGCGCTACCCCATTTAGTGGGGGTAGAGCCTACTTGCAAGTCTCTCCGACCTTCACAAAAAAAGTTATTCAAGAATATCTCTTTCTCCTATGTGCTTTCATCCCTAACCCTAACCCTAACCCTTCCGAAAGTCGGAGAAGCTCAAGGATGGTACCGATCGATGTGCGCTACCCCATTTAGTGGGGGTAGAGCCTACTTGCAAGTCTCTCCGACCTTCACAAAAAAAGTTATTCAAGAATATCTCCTCAGATTTGGGGGAATTTCGTCGGTCGACCTCTTCCGAAGGTCGTACAAGCTCGGGGATGGTACCAATCGATCCGCAGGACCCAAATTAGTCCAGATGCAACCACTTTCCAAGTCTCTCCGACCTTCACAAAAAAAGTTATTCAAGAATATCTCTTTCTCCTATGTGCTTTCATCCCTAACCCTAACCCTAACCCTTCCGAAAGTCGGAGAAGCTCAAGGATGGTACCGATCGATGCGCGCTACCCCATTTAGTGGGGGTAGAGCCTACTTGCAAGTCTCTCCGACCTTCACAAAAAAAGTTATTCAAGAATATCTCTTTCTCCTATGTGCTTTCATCCCTAACCCTAACCCTAACCCTTCCGAAAGTCGGAGAAGCTCAAGGATGGTACCGATCGATGCGTGCTACCCCATTTAGTGGGGGTAGAGCCTACTTGCAAGTCTCTCCGACCTTCACAAAAAAAGTTATTCAAGAATATCTCTTTCTCCTATGTGCTTTCATCCCTAACCCTAACCCTAACCCTTCCGAAAGTCGGAGAAGCTCAAGGATGGTACCGATCAATGCGCGCTACCCCATTTAGTGGGGGTAGAGCCTACTTGCAAGTCTCTCCGACCTTCACAAAAAAAGTTATTCAAGAATATCTCTTTCTCCTATGTGCTTTCATCCCTAACCCTAACCCTAACCCTTCCAAAAGTCGGAGAAGCTCAAGGATGGTACCGATCGATGCGCGCTACCCCATTTAGTGGGGGTAGAGCCTACTTGCAAGTCTCTCCGACCTTCACAAAAAAAGTTATTCAAGAATATCTCTTTCTCCTATGTGCTTTCATCCCTAACCCTAACCCTAACCCTTCCGAAAGTCGGAGAAGCTCAAGGATGGTACCGATCGATGTGCGCTACCCCATTTAGTGGGGGTAGAGCCTACTTGCAAGTCTCTCCGACCTTCACAAAAAAAGTTATTCAAGAATATCTCCTCAGATTTGGGGGAATTTCGTCGGTCGACCTCTTCCGAAGGTCGTACAAGCTCGGGGATGGTACCAATCGATCCGCAGGACCCAAATTAGTCCAGATGCAACCACTTTCCAAGTCTCTCCGACCTTCACAAAAAAAGTTATTCAAGAATATCTCTTTCTCCTATGTGCTTTCATCCCTAACCCTAACCCTAACCCTTCCGAAAGTCGGAGAAGCTCAAGGATGGTACCGATCGATGCGCGCTACCCTATTTAGTGGGGGTAGAGCCTACTTGCAAGTCTTTCCGACCTTCACAAAAAAAGTTATTCAAGAATATCTCTTTCTCCTATGTGCTTTCATCCCTAACCCTAACCCTAACCCTTCCGAAAGTCGGAGAAGCTCAAGGATGGTACCGATCGATGCGCGCTACCCCATTTAGTGGGGGTAGAGCCTACTTGCAAGTCTCTCCGACCTTCACAAAAAAAGTTATTCAAGAATATCTCTTTCTCCTATGTGCTTTCATCCCTAACCCTAACCCTAACCCTTCCGAAAGTCGGAGAAGCTCAAGGATGGTACCGATCGATGTGCGCTACCCCATTTAGTGGGGGTAGAGCCTACTTGCAAGTCTCTCCGACCTTCACAAAAAAAGTTATTCAAGAATATCTCCTCAGATTTGGGGGAATTTCGTCGGTCGACCTTATCCGAAGGTCGTACAAGCTCGGGGATGGTACCAATCGATCCGCAGGACCCAAATTAGTCCAGATGCAACCACTTTCCAAGTCTCTCCGACCTTCACAAAAAAAGTTATTCAAGAATATCTCTTTCTCCTATGTGCTTTCATCCCTAACCCTAACCCTAACCCTTCCGAAAGTCGGAGAAGCTCAAAGATGGTACCGATCGATGCGCGCTACCCTATTTAGTGGGGGTAGAGCCTACTTGCAAGTCTCTCCGACCTTCACAAAAAAAGTTATTCAAGAATATCTCTTTCTCCTATGTGCTTTCATCCCTAACCCTAACCCTAACCCTTCCGAAAGTCGGAGAAGCTCAAGGATGGTACCGATCGATGCGCGCTACCCCATTTAGTGGGGGTAGAGCCTACTTGCAAGTCTCTCCGACCTTCACAAAAAAAGTTATTCAAGAATATCTCTTTCTCCTATGTGCTTTCATCCCTAACCCTAACCCTAACCCTTCCGAAAGTCGGAGAAGCTCAAGGATGGTACCGATCGATGCGCGCTACCCCATTTAGTGGGGGTAGAGCCTACTTGCAAGTCTCTCCGACCTTCACAAAAAAAGTTATTCAAGAATATCTCCTCAGATTTGGGGGAATTTCGTCGGTCGACCTCTTCCGAAGGTCGTACAAGCTCGGGGATGGTACCAATCGATCCGCAGGACCCAAATTAGTCCAGATGCAACCACTTTCCAAGTCTCTCCGACCTTCACAAAAAAAGTTATTCAAGAATATCTCTTTCTCCTATGTGCTTTCATCCCTAACCCTAACCCTAACCCTTCCGAAAGTCGGAGAAGCTCAAGGATGGTACCGATCGATGCGCGCTACCCCATTTAGTGGGGGTAGAGCCTACTTGCAAGTCTCTCCGACCTTCACCAAAAAAGTTATTCAAGAATATCTCTTTCTCCTATGTGCTTTCATCCCTAACCCTAACCCTAACCCTTCCGAAAGTCGGAGAAGCTCAAGGATGGTACCGATCGATGCGCGCTACCCCATTTAGTGGGGGTAGAGCCTACTTGCAAGTCTCTCCGACCTTCACAAAAAAAGTTATTCAAGAATATCTCTTTCTCCTATGTGCTTTCATCCCTAACCCTAACCCTAACCCTTCCGAAAGTCGGAGAAGCTCAAGGATGGTACCGATCGATGCGCGCTACCCCATTTAGTGGGGGTAGAGCCTACTTGCAAGTCTCTCCGACCTTCACAAAAAAAGTTATTCAAGAATATCTCTTTCTCCTATGTGCTTTCATCCCTAACCCTAACCCTAACCCTTCCGAAAGTCGGAGAAGCTCAAGGATGGTACCGATCGATGTGCGCTACCCCATTTAGTGGGGGTAGAGCCTACTTGCAAGTCTCTCCGACCTTCACAAAAAAAGTTATTCAAGAATATCTCCTCAGATTTGGGGGAATTTCGTCGGTCGACCTCTTCCGAAGGTCGTACAAGCTCGGGGATGGTACCAATCGATCCGCAGGACCCAAATTAGTCCAGATGCAACCACTTTCCAAGTCTCTCCGACCTTCACAAAAAAAGTTATTCAAGAATATCTCTTTCTCCTATGTGCTTTCATCCCTAACCCTAACCCTAACCCTTCCGAAAGTCGGAGAAGCTCAAGGATGGTACCGATCGATGCGCGCTACCCCATTTAGTGGGGGTAGAGCCTACTTGCAAGTCTCTCCGACCTTCACCAAAAAAGTTATTCAAGAATATCTCTTTCTCCTATGTGCTTTCATCCCTAACCCTAACCCTAACCCTTCCGAAAGTCGGAGAAGCTCAAGGATGGTACCGATCGATGCGCGCTACCCCATTTAGTGGGGGTAGAGCCTACTTGCAAGTCTCTCCGACCTTCACAAAAAAAGTTATTCAAGAATATCTCTTTCTCCTATGTGCTTTCATCCCTAACCCTAACCCTTCCGAAAGTCGGAGAAGCTCAAGGATGGTACCGATCGATGCGCGCTACCCCATTTAGTGGGGGTAGAGCCTACTTGCAAGTCTCTCCGACCTTCACAAAAAAAGTTATTCAAGAATATCTCTTTCTCCTATGTGCTTTCATCCCTAACCCTAACCCTAACCCTTCCGAAAGTCGGAGAAGCTCAAGGATGGTACCGATCGATGTGCGCTACCCCATTTAGTGGGGGTAGAGCCTACTTGCAAGTCTCTCCGACCTTCACAAAAAAAGTTATTCAAGAATATCTCCTCAGATTTGGGGGAATTTCGTCGGTCGACCTCTTCCGAAGGTCGTACAAGCTCGGGGATGGTACCAATCGATCCGCAGGACCCAAATTAGTCCAGATGCAACCACTTTCCAAGTCTCTCCGACCTTCACAAAAAAAGTTATTCAAGAATATCTCTTTCTCCTATGTGCTTTCATCCCTAACCCTAACCCTAACCCTTCCGAAAGTCGGAGAAGCTCAAGGATGGTACCGATCGATGCGCGCTACCCTATTTAGTGGGGGTAGAGCCTACTTGCAAGTCTCTCCGACCTTCACAAAAAAAGTTATTCAAGAATATCTCTTTCTCCTATGTGCTTTCATCCCTAACCCTAACCCTAACCCTTCCGAAAGTCGGAGAAGCTCAAGGATGGTTCCGATCGATGCGCGCTACCCCATTTAGTGGGGGTAGAGCCTACTTGCAAGTCTCTCCGACCTTCACAAAAAAAGTTATTCAAGAATATCTCTTTCTCCTATGTGCTTTCATCCCTAACCCTAACCCTTCCGAAAGTCGGAGAAGCTCAAGGATGGTACCGATCGATGTGCGCTACCCCATTTAGTGGGGGTAGAGCCTACTTGCAAGTCTCTCCGACCTTCACAAAAAAAGTTATTCAAGAATATCTCCTCAGATTTGGGGGAATTTCGTCGGTCGACCTCTTCCGAAGGTCGTACAAGCTCGGGGATGGTACCAATCGATCCGCAGGACCCAAATTAGTCCAGATGCAACCACTTTCCAAGTCTCTCCGACCTTCACAAAAAAAGTTATTCAAGAATATCTCTTTCTCCTATGTGCTTTCATCCCTAACCCTAACCCTAACCCTTCCGAAAGTCGGAGAAGCTCAAGGATGGTACCGATCGATGCGCGCTACCCTATTTAGTGGGGGTAGAGCCTACTTGCAAGTCTCTCCGACCTTCACAAAAAAAGTTATTCAAGAATATCTCTTTCTCCTATGTGCTTTCATCCCTAACCCTAACCCTAACCCTTCCGAAAGTCGGAGAAGCTCAAGGATGGTACCGATCGATGCGCGCTACCCCATTTAGTGGGGGTAGAGCCTACTTGCAAGTCTCTCCGACCTTCACAAAAAAAGTTATTCAAGAATATCTCTTTCTCCTATGTGCTTTCATCCCTAACCCTAACCCTAACCCTTCCGAAAGTCGGAGAAGCTCAAGGATGGTACCGATCGATGCGCGCTACCCCATTTAGTGGGGGTAGAGCCTACTTGCAAGTCTCTCCGACCTTCACAAAAAAAGTTATTCAAGAATATCTCCTCAGATTTGGGGGAATTTCGTCGGTCGACCTCTTCCGAAGGTCGTACAAGCTCGGGGATGGTACCAATCGATCCGCAGGACCCAAATTAGTCCAGATGCAACCACTTTCCAAGTCTCTCCGACCTTCACAAAAAAAGTTATTCAAGAATATCTCTTTCTCCTATGTGCTTTCATCCCTAACCCTAACCCTAACCCTTCCGAAAGTCGGAGAAGCTCAAGGATGGTACCGATCGATGCGCGCTACCCTATTTAGTGGGGGTAGAGCCTACTTGCAAGTCTCTCCGACCTTCACAAAAAAAGTTATTCAAGAATATCTCTTTCTCCTATGTGCTTTCATCCCTAACCCTAACCCTAACCCTTCCGAAAGTCGGAGAAGCTCAAGGATGGTACCGATCGATGCGCGCTACCCCATTTAGTGGGGGTAGAGCCTACTTGCAAGTCTCTCCGACCTTCACAAAAAAAGTTATTCAAGAATATCTCTTTCTCCTATGTGCTTTCATCCCTAACCCTAACCCTAACCCTTCCGAAAGTCGGAGAAGCTCAAGGATGGTACCGATCGATGCGCGCTACCCCATTTAGTGGGGGTAGAGCCTACTTGCAAGTCTCTCCGACCTTCACAAAAAAAGTTATTCAAGAATATCTCCTCAGATTTGGGGGAATTTCGTCGGTCGACCTCTTCCGAAGGTCGTACAAGCTCGGGGATGGTACCAATCGATCCGCAGGACCCAAATTAGTCCAGATGCAACCACTTTCCAAGTCTCTCCGACCTTCACAAAAAAAGTTATTCAAGAATATCTCTTTCTCCTATGTGCTTTCATCCCTAACCCTAACCCTAACCCTTCCGAAAGTCGGAGAAGCTCAAGGATGGTACCGATCGATGCGCGCTACCCCATTTAGTGGGGGTAGAGCCTACTTGCAAGTCTCTCCGACCTTCACCAAAAAAGTTATTCAAGAATATCTCTTTCTCCTATGTGCTTTCATCCCTAACCCTAACCCTAACCCTTCCGAAAGTCGGAGAAGCTCAAGGATGGTACCGATCGATGCGCGCTACCCCATTTAGTGGGGGTAGAGCCTACTTGCAAGTCTCTCCGACCTTCACAAAAAAAGTTATTCAAGAATATCTCTTTCTCCTATGTGCTTTCATCCCTAACCCTAACCCTAACCCTTCCGAAAGTCGGAGAAGCTCAAGGATGGTACCGATCGATGCGCGCTACCCCATTTAGTGGGGGTAGAGCCTACTTGCAAGTCTCTCCGACCTTCACAAAAAAAGTTATTCAAGAATATCTCTTTCTCCTATGTGCTTTCATCCCTAACCCTAACCCTAACCCTTCCGAAAGTCGGAGAAGCTCAAGGATGGTACCGATCGATGTGCGCTACCCCATTTAGTGGGGGTAGAGCCTACTTGCAAGTCTCTCCGACCTTCACAAAAAAAGTTATTCAAGAATATCTCCTCAGATTTGGGGGAATTTCGTCGGTCGACCTCTTCCGAAGGTCGTACAAGCTCGGGGATGGTACCAATCGATCCGCAGGACCCAAATTAGTCCAGATGCAACCACTTTCCAAGTCTCTCCGACCTTCACAAAAAAAGTTATTCAAGAATATCTCTTTCTCCTATGTGCTTTCATCCCTAACCCTAACCCTAACCCTTCCGAAAGTCGGAGAAGCTCAAGGATGGTACCGATCGATGCGCGCTACCCCATTTAGTGGGGGTAGAGCCTACTTGCAAGTCTCTCCGACCTTCACAATAAAAGTTATTCAAGAATATCTCTTTCTCCTATGTGCTTTCATCCCTAACCCTAACCCTAACCCTTCCGAAAGTCGGAGAAGCTCAAGGATGGTACCGATCGATGTGCGCTACCCCATTTAGTGGGGGTAGAGCCTACTTGCAAGTCTCTCCGACCTTCACAAAAAAAGTTATTCAAGAATATCTCCTCAGATTTGGGGGAATTTCGTCGGTCGACCTCTTCCGAAGGTCGTACAAGCTCGGGGATGGTACCAATCGATCCGCAGGACCCAAATTAGTCCAGATGCAACCACTTTCCAAGTCTCTCCGACCTTCACAAAAAAAGTTATTCAAGAATATCTCTTTCTCCTATGTGCTTTCATCCCTAACCCTAACCCTAACCCTTCCGAAAGTCGGAGAAGCTCAAGGATGGTACCGATCGATGCGCGCTACCCTATTTAGTGGGGGTAGAGCCTACTTGCAAGTCTCTCCGACCTTCACAAAAAAAGTTATTCAAGAATATCTCTTTCTCCTATGTGCTTTCATCCCTAACCCTAACCCTAACCCTTCCGAAAGTCGGAGAAGCTCAAGGATGGTTCCGATCGATGCGCGCTACCCCATTTAGTGGGGGTAGAGCCTACTTGCAAGTCTCTCCGACCTTCACAAAAAAAGTTATTCAAGAATATCTCTTTCTCCTATGTGCTTTCATCCCTAACCCTAACCCTAACCCTTCCGAAAGTCGGAGAAGCTCAAGGATGGTACCGATCGATGTGCGCTACCCCATTTAGTGGGGGTAGAGCCTACTTGCAAGTCTCTCCGACTTTCACAAAAAAAGTTATTCAAGAATATCTCCTCAGATTTGGGGGAATTTCGTCGGTCGACCTCTTCCGAAGGTCGTACAAGCTCGGGGATGGTACCAATCGATCCGCAGGACCCAAATTAGTCCAGATGCAACCACTTTCCAAGTCTCTCCGACCTTCACAAAAAAAGTTATTCAAGAATATCTCTTTCTCCTATGTGCTTTCATCCCTAACCCTAACCCTAACCCTTCCGAAAGTCGGAGAAGCTCAAGGATGGTACCGATCGATGCGCGCTACCCTATTTAGTGGGGGTAGAGCCTACTTGCAAGTCTCTCCGACCTTCACAAAAAAAGTTATTCAAGAATATCTCTTTCTCCTATGTGCTTTCATCCCTAACCCTAACCCTAACCCTTCCGAAAGTCGGAGAAGCTCAAGGATGGTACCGATCGATGCGCGCTACCCCATTTAGTGGGGGTAGAGCCTACTTGCAAGTCTCTCCGACCTTCACAAAAAAAGTTATTCAAGAATATCTCCTCAGATTTGGGGGAATTTCGTCGGTCGACCTCTTCCGAAGGTCGTACAAGCTCGGGGATGGTACCAATCGATCCGCAGGACCCAAATTAGTCCAGATGCAACCACTTTCCAAGTCTCTCCGACCTTCACAAAAAAAGTTATTCAAGAATATCTCTTTCTCCTATGTGCTTTCATCCCTAACCCTAACCCTTCCGAAAGTCGGAGAAGCTCAAGGATGGTACCGATCGATGCGCGCTACCCTATTTAGTGGGGGTAGAGCCTACTTGCAAGTCTCTCCGACCTTCACAAAAAAAGTTATTCAAGAATATCTCTTTCTCCTATGTGCTTTCATCCCTAACCCTAACCCTAACCCTTCCGAAAGTCGGAGAAGCTCAAGGATGGTACCGATCGATGCGCGCTACCCCATTTAGTGGGGGTAGAGCCTACTTGCAAGTCTCTCCGACCTTCACAAAAAAAGTTATTCAAGAATATCTCTTTCTCCTATGTGCTTTCATCCCTAACCCTAACCCTAACCCTTCCGAAAGTCGGAGAAGCTCAAGGATGGTACCGATCGATGTGCGCTACCCCATTTAGTGGGGGTAGAGCCTACTTGCAAGTCTCTCCGACCTTCACAAAAAAAGTTATTCAAGAATATCTCCTCAGATTTGGGGGAATTTCGTCGGTCGACCTCTTCCGAAGGTCGTACAAGCTCGGGGATGGTACCAATCGATCCGCAGGACCCAAATTAGTCCAGATGCAACCACTTTCCAAGTCTCTCCGACCTTCACAAAAAAAGTTATTCAAGAATATCTCTTTCTCCTATGTGCTTTCATCCCTAACCCTAACCCTAACCCTTCCGAAAGTCGGAGAAGCTCAAGGATGGTACCGATCGATGCGCGCTACCCTATTTAGTGGGGGTAGAGCCTACTTGCAAGTCTCTCCGACCTTCACAAAAAAAGTTATTCAAGAATATCTCTTTCTCCTATGTGCTTTCATCCCTAACCCTAACCCTAACCCTTCCGAAAGTCGGAGAAGCTCAAGGATGGTACCGATCGATGCGCGCTACCCCATTTAGTGGGGGTAGAGCCTACTTGCAAGTCTCTCCGACCTTCACAAAAAAAGTTATTCAAGAATATCTCTTTCTCCTATGTGCTTTCATCCCTAACCCTAACCCTAACCCTTCCGAAAGTCGGAGAAGCTCAAGGATGGTACCGATCGATGCGCGCTACCCCATTTAGTGGGGGTAGAGCCTACTTGCAAGTCTCTCCGACCTTCACAAAAAAAGTTATTCAAGAATATCTCCTCAGATTTGGGGGAATTTCGTCGGTCGACCTCTTCCGAAGGTCGTACAAGCTCGGGGATGGTACCAATCGATCCGCAGGACCCAAATTAGTCCAGATGCAACCACTTTCCAAGTCTCTCCGACCTTCACAAAAAAAGTTATTCAAGAATATCTCTTTCTCCTATGTGCTTTCATCCCTAACCCTAACCCTTCCGAAAGTCGGAGAAGCTCAAGGATGGTACCGATCGATGCGCGCTACCCTATTTAGTGGGGGTAGAGCCTACTTGCAAGTCTCTCCGACCTTCACAAAAAAAGTTATTCAAGAATATCTCTTTCTCCTATGTGCTTTCATCCCTAACCCTAACCCTAACCCTTCCGAAAGTCGGAGAAGCTCAAGGATGGTACCGATCGATGCGCGCTACCCCATTTAGTGGGGGTAGAGCCTACTTGCAAGTCTCTCCGACCTTCACAAAAAAAGTTATTCAAGAATATCTCTTTCTCCTATGTGCTTTCATCCCTAACCCTAACCCTAACCCTTCCGAAAGTCGGAGAAGCTCAAGGATGGTACCGATCGATGCGCGCTACCCCATTTAGTGGGGGTAGAGCCTACTTGCAAGTCTCTCCGACCTTCACAAAAAAAGTTATTCAAGAATATCTCCTCAGATTTGGGGGAATTTCGTCGGTCGACCTCTTCCGAAGGTCGTACAAGCTCGGGGATGGTACCAATCGATCCGCAGGACCCAAATTAGTCCAGATGCAACCACTTTCCAAGTCTCTCCGACCTTCACAAAAAAAGTTATTCAAGAATATCTCTTTCTCCTATGTGCTTTCATCCCTAACCCTAACCCTAACCCTTCCGAAAGTCGGAGAAGCTCAAGGATGGTACCGATCGATGCGCGCTACCCCATTTAGTGGGGGTAGAGCCTACTTGCAAGTCTCTCCGACCTTCACCAAAAAAGTTATTCAAGAATATCTCTTTCTCCTATGTGCTTTCATCCCTAACCCTAACCCTAACCCTTCCGAAAGTCGGAGAAACTCAAGGATGGTACCGATCGATGCGCGCTACCCCATTTAGTGGGGGTAGAGCCTACTTGCAAGTCTCTCCGACCTTCACAAAAAAAGTTATTCAAGAATATCTCTTTCTCCTATGTGCTTTCATCCCTAACCCTAACCCTAACCCTTCCGAAAGTCGGAGAAGCTCAAGGATGGTACCGATCGATGTGCGCTACCCCATTTAGTGGGGGTAGAGCCTACTTGCAAGTCTCTCCGACCTTCACAAAAAAAGTTATTCAAGAATATCTCCTCAGATTTGGGGGAATTTCGTCGGTCGACCTCTTCCGAAGGTCGTACAAGCTCGGGGATGGTACCAATCGATCCGCAGGACCCAAATTAGTCCAGATGCAACCACTTTCCAAGTCTCTCCGACCTTCACAAAAAAAGTTATTCAAGAATATCTCTTTCTCCTATGTGCTTTCATCCCTAACCCTAACCCTTCCGAAAGTCGGAGAAGCTCAAGGATGGTACCGATCGATGCGCGCTACCCTATTTAGTGGGGGTAGAGCCTACTTGCAAGTCTCTCCGACCTTCACAAAAAAAGTTATTCAAGAATATCTCTTTCTCCTATGTGCTTTCATCCCTAACCCTAACCCTAACCCTTCCGAAAGTCGGAGAAGCTCAAGGATGGTACCGATCGATGCGCGCTACCCCATTTAGTGGGGGTAGAGCCTACTTGCAAGTCTCTCCGACCTTCACAAAAAAAGTTATTCAAGAATATCTCTTTCTCCTATGTGCTTTCATCCCTAACCCTAACCCTAACCCTTCCGAAAGTCGGAGAAGCTCAAGGATGGTACCGATCGATGCGCGCTACCCCATTTAGTGGGGGTAGAGCCTACTTGCAAGTCTCTCCGACCTTCACAAAAAAAGTTATTCAAGAATATCTCCTCAGATTTGGGGGAATTTCGTCGGTCGACCTCTTCCGAAGGTCGTACAAGCTCGGGGATGGTACCAATCGATCCGCAGGACCCAAATTAGTCCAGATGCAACCACTTTCCAAGTCTCTCCGACCTTCACAAAAAAAGTTATTCAAGAATATCTCTTTCTCCTATGTGCTTTCATCCCTAACCCTAACCCTAACCCTTCCGAAAGTCGGAGAAGCTCAAGGATGGTACCGATCGATGCGCGCTACCCCATTTAGTGGGGGTAGAGCCTACTTGCAAGTCTCTCCGACCTTCACCAAAAAAGTTATTCAAGAATATCTCTTTCTCCTATGTGCTTTCATCCCTAACCCTAACCCTAACCCTTCCGAAAGTCGGAGAAACTCAAGGATGGTACCGATCGATGCGCGCTACCCCATTTAGTGGGGGTAGAGCCTACTTGCAAGTCTCTCCGACCTTCACAAAAAAAGTTATTCAAGAATATCTCTTTCTCCTATGTGCTTTCATCCCTAACCCTAACCCTAACCCTTCCGAAAGTCGGAGAAGCTCAAGGATGGTACCGATCGATGTGCGCTACCCCATTTAGTGGGGGTAGAGCCTACTTGCAAGTCTCTCCGACCTTCACAAAAAAAGTTATTCAAGAATATCTCTTTCTCCTATGTGCTTTCATCCCTAACCCTAACCCTTCCGAAAGTCGGAGAAGCTCAAGGATGGTACCGATCGATGTGCGCTACCCCATTTAGTGGGGGTAGAGCCTACTTGCAAGTCTCTCCGACCTTCACAAAAAAAGTTATTCAAGAATATCTCCTCAGATTTGGGGGAATTTCGTCGGTCGACCTCTTCCGAAGGTCGTACAAGCTCGGGGATGGTACCAATCGATCCGCAGGACCCAAATTAGTCCAGATGCAACCACTTTCCAAGTCTCTCCGACCTTCACAAAAAAAGTTATTCAAGAATATCTCTTTCTCCTATGTGCTTTCATCCCTAACCCTAACCCTAACCCTTCCGAAAGTCGGAGAAGCTCAAGGATGGTACCGATCGATGCGCGCTACCCTATCTAGTGGGGGTAGAGCCTACTTGCAAGTCTCTCCGACCTTCACAAAAAAAGTTATTCAAGAATATCTCTTTCTCCTATGTGCTTTCATCCCTAACCCTAACCCTAACCCTTCCGAAAGTCGGAGAAGCTCAAGGATGGTACCGATCGATGCGCGCTACCCCATTTAGTGGGGGTAGAGCCTACTTGCAAGTCTCTCCGACCTTCACAAAAAAAGTTATTCAAGAATATCTCTTTCTCCTATGTGCTTTCATCCCTAACCCTAACCCTAACCCTTCCGAAAGTCGGAGAAGCTCAAGGATGGTACCGATCGATGTGCGCTACCCCATTTAGTGGGGGTAGAGCCTACTTGCAAGTCTCTCCGACCTTCACAAAAAAAGTTATTCAAGAATATCTCCTCAGATTTGGGGGAATTTCGTCGGTCGACCTCTTTCGAAGGTCGTACAAGCTCGGGGATGGTACCAATCGATCCGCAGGACCCAAATTAGTCCAGATGCAACCACTTTCCAAGTCTCTCCGACCTTCACAAAAAAAGTTATTCAAGAATATCTCTTTCTCCTATGTGCTTTCATCCCTAACCCTAACCCTTCCGAAAGTCGGAGAAGCTCAAGGATGGTACCGATCGATGCGCGCTACCCTATTTAGTGGGGGTAGAGCCTACTTGCAAGTCTCTCCGACCTTCACAAAAAAAGTTATTCAAGAATATCTCTTTCTCCTATGTGCTTTCATCCCTAACCCTAACCCTAACCCTTCCGAAAGTCGGAGAAGCTCAAGGATGGTACCGATCGATGTGCGCTACCCCATTTAGTGGGGGTAGAGCCTACTTGCAAGTCTCTCCGACCTTCACAAAAAAAGTTATTCAAGAATATCTCTTTCTCCTATGTGCTTTCATCCCTAACCCTAACCCTAACCCTTCCGAAAGTCGGAGAAGCTCAAGGATGGTACCGATCGATGCGCGCTACGCCATTTAGCGGGGGTAGAGCCTACTTGCAAGTCTCTCCGACCTTCACAAAAAAAGTTATTCAAGAATATCTCCTCAGATTTGGGGGAATTTCGTCGGTCGACCTCTTCCGAAGGTCGTACAAGCTCGGGGATGGTACCAATCGATCCGCAGGACCCAAATTAGTCCAGATGCAACCACTTTCCAAGTCTCTCCGACCTTCACAAAAAAAGTTATTCAAGAATATCTCTTTCTCCTATGTGCTTTCATCCCTAACCCTAACCCTAACCCTTCCGAAAGTCGGAGAAGCTCAAGGATGGTACCGATCGATGCGCGCTACCCCATTTAGTGGGGGTAGAGCCTACTTGCAAGTCTCTCCGACCTTCACAAAAAAAGTTATTCAAGAATATCTCTTTCTCCTATGTGCTTTCATCCCTAACCCTAACCCTAACCCTTCCGAAAGTCGGAGAAGCTCAAGGATGGTACCGATCGATGCGCGCTACCCCATTTAGTGGGGGTAGAGCCTACTTGCAAGTCTCTCCGACCTTCACAAAAAAAGTTATTCAAGAATATCTCTTTCTCCTATGTGCTTTCATCCCTAACCCTAACCCTAACCCTTCCGAAAGTCTGAGAAGCTCAAGGATGGTACCGATCGATGCGCGCTACCCCATTTAGTGGGGGTAGAGCCTACTTGCAAGTCTCTCCGACCTTCACAAAAAAAGTTATTCAAGAATATCTCTTTCTCCTATGTGCTTTCATCCCTAACCCTAACCCTAACCCTTCCGAAAGTCGGAGAAGCTCAAGGATGGTACCGATCGATGCGCGCTACCCCATTTAGTGGGGGTAGAGCCTACTTGCAAGTCTCTCCGACCTTCACAAAAAAAGTTATTCAAGAATATCTCTTTCTCCTATGTGCTTTCATCCCTAACCCTAACCCTAACCCTTCCGAAAGTCGGAGAAGCTCAAGGATGGTACCGATCGATGTGCGCTACCCCATTTAGTGGGGGTAGAGCCTACTTGCAAGTCTCTCCGACCTTCACAAAAAAAGTTATTCAAGAATATCTCTTTCTCCTATGTGCTTTCATCCCTAACCCTAACCCTAACCCTTCCGAAAGTCGGAGAAGCTCAAGGATGGTACCGATCGATGCGCGCAACCCCATTTAGTGGGGGTAGAGCCTACTTGCAAGTCTCTCCGACCTTCACAAAAAAAGTAATTCAAGAATATCTCCTCAGATTTGGGGGAATTTCGTCGGTCGACCTCTTCCGAAGGTTGTACAAGCTCGGGGATGGTACCAATCGATCCGCAGGACCCAAATTAGTCCAGATGCAACCACTTTCCAAGTCTCTCCGACCTTCACAAAAAAAGTTATTCAAGAATATCTCTTTCTCCTATGTGCTTTCATCCCTAACCCTAACCCTAACCCTTCCGAAAGTCGGAGAAGCTCAAGGATGGTACCGATCGATGCGCGCTACCCCATTTAGTGGGGGTAGAGCCTACTTGCAAGTCTCTCCGACCTTCACAAAAAAAGTTATTCAAGAATATCTCTTTCTCCTATGTGCTTTCATCCCTAACCCTAACCCTAACCCTTCCGAAAGTCGGAGAAGCTCAAGGATGGTACCGATCGATGCGCGCTACCCCATTTAGTGGGGGTAGAGCCTACTTGCAAGTCTCTCCGACCTTCACAAAAAAAGTTATTCAAGAATATCTCCTCAGATTTGGGGGAATTTCGTCGGTCGACCTCTTCCGAAGGTCGTACAAGCTCGGAGATGGTACCAATCGATCCGCAGGACCCAAATTAGTCCAGATGCAACCACTTTCCAAGTCTCTCCGACCTTCACAAAAAAAGTTATTCAAGAATATCTCTTTCTCCTATGTGCTTTCATCCCTAACCCTAACCCTAACCCTTCCGAAAGTCGGAGAAGCTCAAGGATGGTACCGATCGATGCGCGCTACCCCATTTAGTGGGGGTAGAGCCTACTTGCAAGTCTCTCCGACCTTCACAAAAAAAGTTATTCAAGAATATCTCCTCAGATTTGGGGGAATTTCGTCGGTCGACCTCTTCCGAAGGTCGTACAAGCTCGGGGATGGTACCAATCGATCCGCAGGACCCAAATTAGTCCAGATGCAACCACTTTCCAAGTCTCTCCGACCTTCACAAAAAAAGTTATTCAAGAATATCTCTTTCTCCTATGTGCTTTCATCCCTAACCCTAACCCTAACCCTTCCGAAAGTCGGAGAAGCTCAAGGATGGTACCGATCGATGCGCGCTACCCCATTTAGTGGGGGTAGAGCCTACTTGCAAGTCTCTCCGACCTTCACCAAAAAAGTTATTCAAGAATATCTCTTTCTCCTATGTGCTTTCATCCCTAACCCTAACCCTAACCCTTCCGAAAGTCGGAGAAACTCAAGGATGGTACCGATCGATGCGCGCTACCCCATTTAGTGGGGGTAGAGCCTACTTGCAAGTCTCTCCGACCTTCACAAAAAAAGTTATTCAAGAATATCTCTTTCTCCTATGTGCTTTCATCCCTAACCCTAACCCTAACCCTTCCGAAAGTCGGAGAAGCTCAAGGATGGTACCGATCGATGTGCGCTACCCCATTTAGTGGGGGTAGAGCCTACTTGCAAGTCTCTCCGACCTTCACAAAAAAAGTTATTCAAGAATATCTCCTCAGATTTGGGGGAATTTCGTCGGTCGACCTCTTTCGAAGGTCGTACAAGCTCGGGGATGGTACCAATCGATCCGCAGGACCCAAATTAGTCCAGATGCAACCACTTTCCAAGTCTCTCCGACCTTCACAAAAAAAGTTATTCAAGAATATCTCTTTCTCCTATGTGCTTTCATCCCTAACCCTAACCCTTCCGAAAGTCGGAGAAGCTCAAGGATGGTACCGATCGATGCGCGCTACCCTATTTAGTGGGGGTAGAGCCTACTTGCAAGTCTCTCCGACCTTCACAAAAAAAGTTATTCAAGAATATCTCTTTCTCCTATGTGCTTTCATCCCTAACCCTAACCCTAACCCTTCCGAAAGTCGGAGAAGCTCAAGGATGGTACCGATCGATGTGCGCTACCCCATTTAGTGGGGGTAGAGCCTACTTGCAAGTCTCTCCGACCTTCACAAAAAAAGTTATTCAAGAATATCTCTTTCTCCTATGTGCTTTCATCCCTAACCCTAACCCTAACCCTTCCGAAAGTCGGAGAAGCTCAAGGATGGTACCGATCGATGCGCGCTACGCCATTTAGTGGGGGTAGAGCCTACTTGCAAGTCTCTCCGACCTTCACAAAAAAAGTTATTCAAGAATATCTCCTCAGATTTGGGGGAATTTCGTCGGTCGACCTCTTCCGAAGGTCGTACAAGCTCGGGGATGGTACCAATCGATCCGCAGGACCCAAATTAGTCCAGATGCAACCACTTTCCAAGTCTCTCCGACCTTCACAAAAAAAGTTATTCAAGAATATCTCTTTCTCCTATGTGCTTTCATCCCTAACCCTAACCCTAACCCTTCCGAAAGTCGGAGAAGCTCAAGGATGGTACCGATCGATGCGCGCTACCCCATTTAGTGGGGGTAGAGCCTACTTGCAAGTCTCTCCGACCTTCACAAAAAAAGTTATTCAAGAATATCTCTTTCTCCTATGTGCTTTCATCCCTAACCCTAACCCTAACCCTTCCGAAAGTCGGAGAAGCTCAAGGATGGTACCGATCGATGCGCGCTACCCCATTTAGTGGGGGTAGAGCCTACTTGCAAGTCTCTCCGACCTTCACAAAAAAAGTTATTCAAGAATATCTCTTTCTCCTATGTGCTTTCATCCCTAACCCTAACCCTAACCCTTCCGAAAGTCTGAGAAGCTCAAGGATGGTACCGATCGATGCGCGCTACCCCATTTAGTGGGGGTAGAGCCTACTTGCAAGTCTCTCCGACCTTCACAAAAAAAGTTATTCAAGAATATCTCTTTCTCCTATGTGCTTTCATCCCTAACCCTAACCCTAACCCTTCCGAAAGTCGGAGAAGCTCAAGGATGGTACCGATCGATGCGCGCTACCCCATTTAGTGGGGGTAGAGCCTACTTGCAAGTCTCTCCGACCTTCACAAAAAAAGTTATTCAAGAATATCTCTTTCTCCTATGTGCTTTCATCCCTAACCCTAACCCTAACCCTTCCGAAAGTCGGAGAAGCTCAAGGATGGTACCGATCGATGTGCGCTACCCCATTTAGTGGGGGTAGAGCCTACTTGCAAGTCTCTCCGACCTTCACAAAAAAAGTTATTCAAGAATATCTCTTTCTCCTATGTGCTTTCATCCCTAACCCTAACCCTAACCCTTCCGAAAGTCGGAGAAGCTCAAGGATGGTACCGATCGATGCGCGCAACCCCATTTAGTGGGGGTAGAGCCTACTTGCAAGTCTCTCCGACCTTCACAAAAAAAGTAATTCAAGAATATCTCCTCAGATTTGGGGGAATTTCGTCGGTCGACCTCTTCCGAAGGTTGTACAAGCTCGGGGATGGTACCAATCGATCCGCAGGACCCAAATTAGTCCAGATGCAACCACTTTCCAAGTCTCTCCGACCTTCACAAAAAAAGTTATTCAAGAATATCTCTTTCTCCTATGTGCTTTCATCCCTAACCCTAACCCTAACCCTTCCGAAAGTCGGAGAAGCTCAAGGATGGTACCGATCGATGCGCGCTACCCCATTTAGTGGGGGTAGAGCCTACTTGCAAGTCTCTCCGACCTTCACAAAAAAAGTTATTCAAGAATATCTCTTTCTCCTATGTGCTTTCATCCCTAACCCTAACCCTAACCCTTCCGAAAGTCGGAGAAGCTCAAGGATGGTACCGATCGATGCGCGCAACCCCATTTAGTGGGGGTGGAGCCTACTTGCAAGTCTCTCCGACCTTCACAAAAAAAGTTATTCAAGAATATCTCCTCAGATTTGGGGGAATTTCGTCGGTCGACCTCTTCCGAAGGTCGTACAAGCTCGGGGATGGTACCAATCGATCCGCAGGACCCAAATTAGTCCAGATGCAACCACTTTTCAAGTCTCTCCGACCTTCACAAAAAAAGTTATTCAAGAATATCTCTTTCTCCTATGTGCTTTCATCCCTAACCCTAACCCTAACCCTTCCGAAAGTCGGAGAAGCTCAAGGATGGTACCGATCGATGCGCGCTACCCCATTTAGTGGGGGTAGAGCCTACTTGCAAGTCTCTCCGACCTTCACAAAAAAAGTTATTCAAGAATATCTCCTCAGATTTGGGGGAATTTCGTCGGTCGACCTCTTCCGAAGGTCGTACAAGCTCGGAGATGGTACCAATCGATCCGCAGGACCCAAATTAGTCCAGATGCAACCACTTTCCAAGTCTCTCCGACCTTCACAAAAAAAGTTATTCAAGAATATCTCTTTCTCCTATGTGCTTTCATCCCTAACCCTAACCCTAACCCTTCCGAAAGTCGGAGAAGCTCAAGGATGGTACCGATCGATGCGCGCTACCCCATTTAGTGGGGGTAGAGCCTACTTGCAAGTCTCTCCGACCTTCACAAAAAAAGTTATTCAAGAATATCTCCTCAGATTTGGGGGAATTTCGTCGGTCGACCTCTTCCGAAGGTCGTACAAGCTCGGGGATGGTACCAATCGATCCGCAGGACCCAAATTAGTCCAGATGCAACCACTTTCCAAGTCTCTCCGACCTTCACAAAAAAAGTTATTCAAGAATATCTCTTTCTCCTATGTGCTTTCATCCCTAACCCTAACCCTAACCCTTCCGAAAGTCGGAGAAGCTCAAGGATGGTACCGATCGATGCGCGCTACCCCATTTAGTGGGGGTAGAGCCTACTTGCAAGTCTCTCCGACCTTCACAAAAAAAGTTATTCAAGAATATCTCCTCAGATTTGGGGGAATTTCGTCGGTCGACCTCTTCCGAAGGTCGTACAAGCTCGGGGATGGTACCAATCGATCCGCAGGACCCAAATTAGTCCAGATGCAACCAATTTCCAAGTCTCTCCGACCTTCACAAAAAAAGTTATTCAAGAATATCTCTTTCTCCTATGTGCTTTCATCCCTAACCCTAACCCTAACCCTTCCGAAAGTCGGAGAAGCTCAAGGATGGTACCGATCGATGCGCGCTACCCCATTTAGTGGGGGTAGAGCCTACTTGCAAGTCTCTCCGACCTTCACAAAAAAAGTTATTCAAGAATATCTCTTTCTCCTATGTGCTTTCATCCCTAACCCTAACCCTAACCCTTCCGAAAGTCGGAGAAGCTCAAGGATTTTACCGATCGATGCGCGCTACCCCATTTAGTGGGGGTAGAGCCTACTTGCAAGTCTCTCCGACCTTCACAAAAAAAGTTATTCAAGAATATCTCTTTCTCCTATGTGCTTTCATCCCTAACCCTAACCCTAACCCTTCCGAAAGTCGGAGAAGCTCAAGGATGGTACCGATCGATGCGCGCAACCCCATTTAGTGGGGGTAAAGCCTACTTGCAAGTCTCTCCGACCTTCACAAAAAAAGTTATTCAAGAATATCTCCTCAGATTTGGGGGAATTTCGTCGGTCGACCTCTTCCGAAGGTCGTACAAGCTCGGGGATGGTACCAATCGATCCGCAGGACCCAAATTAGTCCAGATGCAACCACTTTCCAAGTCTCTCCGACCTTCACAAAAAAAGTTATTCAAGAATATCTCTTTCTCCTATGTGCTTTCATCCCTAACCCTAACCCTAACCCTTCCGAAAGTCGGAGAAGCTCAAGGATGGTACCGATCGATGCGCGCTACCCCATTTAGTGGGGGTAGAGCCTACTTGCAAGTCTCTCCGACCTTCACAAAAAAAGTTATTCAAGAATATCTCCTCAGATTTGGGGGAATTTCGTCGGTCGACCTCTTCCGAAGGTCGTACAAGCTCGGAGATGGTACCAATCGATCCGCAGGACCCAAATTAGTCCAGATGCAACCACTTTCCAAGTCTCTCCGACCTTCACAAAAAAAGTTATTCAAGAATATCTCTTTCTCCTATGTGCTTTCATCCCTAACCCTAACCCTAACCCTTCCGAAAGTCGGAGAAGCTCAAGGATGGTACCGATCGATGCGCGCTACCCCATTTAGTTGGGGTAGAGCCTACTTGCAAGTCTCTCCGACCTTCACAAAAAAAGTTATTCAAGAATATCTCCTCAGATTTGGGGGAATTTCGTCGGTCGACCTCTTCCGAAGGTCGTACAAGCTCGGGGATGGTACCAATCGATCCGCAGGACCCAAATTAGTCCGGATGCAACCACTTTCCAAGTCTCTCCGACCTTCACAAAAAAAGTTATTCAAGAATATCTCTTTCTCCTATGTGCTTTCATCCCTAACCCTAACCCTAACCCTTCCGAAAGTCGGAGAAGCTCATGGATGGTACCGATCGATGCGCGCTACCCCATTTAGTGGGGGCAGAGCCTACTTGCAAGTCTCTCCGACCTTCACAAAAAAAGTTATTCAAGAATATCTCTTTCTCCTATGTGCTTTCATCCCTAACCCTAACCCTAACCCTTCCGAAAGTCGGAGAAGCTCAATAATGGTACCGATCGATGCGCGCTACCCCATTTAGTGGGGGTAGAGCCTACTTGCAAGTCTCTCCGACCTTCACAAAAAAAGTTATTCAAGAATATCTCTTTCTCCTATGTGCTTTCATCCCTAACCCTAACCCTAACCCTTCCGAAAGTCGGAGAAGCTCAAGGATGGTACCGATCGATGCGCGCTACCCCATTTAGTGGGGGTAGAGCCTACTTGCAAGTCTTTCGACCTTCACAAAAAAAGTTATTCAAGAATATCTCTTTCTCCTATGTGCTTTCATCCCTAACCCTAACCCTAACCCTTCCGAAAGTCGGAGAAGCTCAAGGATGGTACCGATCGATGCGCGCAACCCCATTTAGTGGGGGTAGAGCCTACTTGCAAGTCTCTCCGACCTTCACAAAAAAAGTAATTCAAGAATATCTCCTCAGATTTGGGGGAATTTCGTCGGTCGACCTCTTCCGAAGGTCGTACAAGCTCGGGGATGGTACCAATCGATCCGCAGGACCCAAATTAGTCCAGATGCAACCACTTTCCAAGTCTCTCCGACCTTCACAAAAAAAGTTATTCAAGAATATCTCTTTCTCCTATGTGCTTTCATCCCTAACCCTAACCCTAACCCTTCCGAAAGTCGGAGAAGCTCAAGGATGGTACCGATGGATGCGCGCTACCCCATTTAGTGGGGGTAGAGCCTACTTGCAAGTCTCTCCGACCTTCACAAAAAAAGTTATTCAAGAATATCTCTTTCTCCTATGTGCTTTCATCCCTAACCCTAACCCTAACCCTTCCGAAAGTCGGAGAAGCTCAAGGATGGTACCGATCGATGCGCGCAACCCCATTTAGTGGGGGTAGAGCCTACTTGCAAGTCTCTCCGACCTTCACAAAAAAAGTTATTCAAGAATATCTCCTCAGATTTGGGGGAATTTCGTCGGTCGACCTCTTCCGAAGGTCGTACAAGCTCGGGGATGGTACCAATCGATCCGCAGGACCCAAATTAGTCCAGATGCAACCACTTTCCAAGTCTCTCCGACCTTCACAAAAAAAGTTATTCAAGAATATCTCTTTCTCCTATGTGCTTTCATCCCTAACCCTAACCCTAACCCTTCCGAAAGTCGGAGAAGCTCAAGGATGGTACCGATCGATGCGCGCTACCCCATTTAGTGGGGGTAGAGCCTACTTGCAAGTCTCTCCGACCTTCACAAAAAAAGTTATTCAAGAATATCTCCTCAGATTTGGGGGAATTTCGTCGGTCGACCTTTTCCGAAGGTCGTACAAGCTCGGGGATGGTACCAATCGATCCGCAGGACCCAAATTAGTCCAGATGCAACCACTTTCCAAGTCTCTCCGACCTTCACAAAAAAAGTTATTCAAGAATATCTCTTTCTCCTATGTGCTTTCATCCCTAACCCTAACCCTAACCCTTCCGAAAGTCGGAGAAGCTCAAGGATGGTACCGATCGATGCGCGCTACCCCATTTAGTGGGGGCAGAGCCTACTTGCAAGTCTCTCCGACCTTCACAAAAAAAGTTATTCAAGAATATCTCTTTCTCCTATTTGCTTTCATCCCTAACCCTAACCCTTCCGAAAGTCGGAGAAGCTCAAGGATGGTACCGATCGATGCGCGCTACCCCATTTAGTGGGGGTAGAGCCAACTTGCAAGTCTCTCCGACCTTCACAAAAAAAGTTATTCAAGAATATCTCTTTCTCCTATGTGCTTTCATCCCTAACCCTAACCCTAACCCTTCCGAAAGTCGGAGAAGCTCAAGGATGGTACCGATCGATGCGCGTTACCCCATTTAGTGGGGGTAGAGCCTACTTGCAAGTCTCTCCGACCTTCACAAAAAAAGTTATTCAAGAATATCTCTTTCTCCTATGTGCTTTCATCCCTAACCCTAACCCTAACCCTTCCGAAAGTCGGAGAAGCTCAAGGATGGTACCGATCGATGCGCGCAACCCCATTTAGTGGGGGTAGAGCCTACTTGCAAGTCTCTCCGACCTTCACAAAAAAAGTTATTCAAGAATATCTCCTCAGATTTGGGGGAATTTCGTCGGTCGACCTCTTCCGAAGGTCGTACAAGCTCGGGGATGGTACCAATCGATCCGCAGGACCCAAATTAGTCCAGATGCAACCACTTTCCAAGTCTCTCCGACCTTCACAAAAAAAGTTATTCAAGAATATCTCTTTCTCCTATGTGCTTTCATCCCTAACCCTAACCCTAACCCTTCCGAAAGTCGGAGAAGCTCAAGGATGGTACCGATCGATGCGCGCTACCCCATTTAGTGGGGGTAGAGCCTACTTGCAAGTCTCTCCGACCTTCACAAAAAAAGTTATTCAAGAATATCTCCTCAGATTTGGGGGAATTTCGTCGGTCGACCTCTTCCGAAGGTCGTACAAGCTCGGGGATGGTACCAATCGATCCGCAGGACCCAAATTAGTCCAGATGCAACCACTTTCCAAGTCTCTCCGACCTTCACAAAAAAAGTTATTCAAGAATATCTCTTTCTCCTATGTGCTTTCATCCCTAACCCTAACCCTAACCCTTCCGAAAGTCGGAGAAGCTCAAGGATGGTACCGATGGATGCGCGCTACCCCATTTAGTGGGGGTAGAGCCTACTTGCAAGTCTCTCCGACCTTCACAAAAAAAGTTATTCAAGAATATCTCTTTCTCCTATGTGCTTTCATCCCTAACCCTAACCCTAACCCTTCCGAAAGTCGGAGAAGCTCAAGGATGGTACCGATCGATGCGCGCAACCCCATTTAGTGGGGGTAGAGCCTACTTGCAAGTCTCTCCGACCTTCACAAAAAAAGTTATTCAAGAATATCTCCTCAGATTTGGGGGAATTTCGTCGGTCGACCTCTTCCGAAGGTCGTACAAGCTCGGGGATGGTACCAATCGATCCGCAGGACCCAAATTAGTCCAGATGCAACCACTTTCCAAGTCTCTCCGACCTTCACAAAAAAAGTTATTCAAGAATATCTCTTTCTCCTATGTGCTTTCATCCCTAACCCTAACCCTAACCCTTCCGAAAGTCGGAGAAGCTCAAGGATGGTACCGATCGATGCGCGCTACCCCATTTAGTGGGGGTAGAGCCTACTTGCAAGTCTCTCCGACCTTCACAAAAAAAGTTATTCAAGAATATCTCCTCAGATTTGGGGGAATTTCGTCGGTCGACCTTTTCCGAAGGTCGTACAAGCTCGGGGATGGTACCAATCGATCCGCAGGACCCAAATTAGTCCAGATGCAACCACTTTCCAAGTCTCTCCGACCTTCACAAAAAAAGTTATTCAAGAATATCTCTTTCTCCTATGTGCTTTCATCCCTAACCCTAACCCTAACCCTTCCGAAAGTCGGAGAAGCTCAAGGATGGTACCGATCGATGCGCGCTACCCCATTTAGTGGGGGCAGAGCCTACTTGCAAGTCTCTCCGACCTTCACAAAAAAAGTTATTCAAGAATATCTCTTTCTCCTATTTGCTTTCATCCCTAACCCTAACCCTTCCGAAAGTCGGAGAAGCTCAAGGATGGTACCGATCGATGCGCGCTACCCCATTTAGTGGGGGTAGAGCCAACTTGCAAGTCTCTCCGACCTTCACAAAAAAAGTTATTCAAGAATATCTCTTTCTCCTATGTGCTTTCATCCCTAACCCTAACCCTAACCCTTCCGAAAGTCGGAGAAGCTCAAGGATGGTACCGATCGATGCGCGTTACCCCATTTAGTGGGGGTAGAGCCTACTTGCAAGTCTCTCCGACCTTCACAAAAAAAGTTATTCAAGAATATCTCTTTCTCCTATGTGCTTTCATCCCTAACCCTAACCCTAACCCTTCCGAAAGTCGGAGAAGCTCAAGGATGGTACCGATCGATGCGCGCAACCCCATTTAGTGGGGGTAGAGCCTACTTGCAAGTCTCTCCGACCTTCACAAAAAAAGTTATTCAAGAATATCTCCTCAGATTTGGGGGAATTTCGTCGGTCGACCTCTTCCGAAGGTCGTACAAGCTCGGGGATGGTACCAATCGATCCGCAGGACCCAAATTAGTCCAGATGCAACCACTTTCCAAGTCTCTCCGACCTTCACAAAAAAAGTTATTCAAGAATATCTCTTTCTCCTATGTGCTTTCATCCCTAACCCTAACCCTAACCCTTCCGAAAGTCGGAGAAGCTCAAGGATGGTACCGATCGATGCGCGCTACCCCATTTAGTGGGGGTAGAGCCTACTTGCAAGTCTCTCCGACCTTCACAAAAAAAGTTATTCAAGAATATCTCCTCAGATTTGGGGGAATTTCGTCGGTCGACCTCTTCCGAAGGTCGTACAAGCTCGGGGATGGTACCAATCGATCCGCAGGACCCAAATTAGTCCAGATGCAACCAATTTCCAAGTCTCTCCGACCTTCACAAAAAAAGTTATTCAAGAATATCTCTTTCTCCTATGTGCTTTCATCCCTAACCCTAACCCTAACCCTTCCGAAAGTCGGAGAAGCTCAAGGATGGTACCGATCGATGCGCGCTACCCCATTTAGTGGGGGTAGAGCCTACTTGCATGTCTCTCCGACCTTCACAAAAAAAGTTATTCAAGAATATCTCTTTCTCCTATGTGCTTTCATCCCTAACCCTAACCCTAACCCTTCCGAAAGTCGGAGAAGCTCAAGGATGGTACCGATCGATGCGCGCTACCCCATTTAGTGGGGGTAGAGCCTACTTGCAAGTCTCTCCGACCTTCACAAAAAAAGTTATTCAAGAATATCTCTTTCTCCTATGTGCTTTCATCCCTAACCCTAACCCTAACCCTTCCGAAAGTCGGAGAAGCTCAAGGATGGTACTGATCGATGCGCGCTACCCCATTTAGTGGGGGTAGAGCCTACTTGCAAGTCTCTCCGACCTTCACAAAAAAAGTTATTCAAGAATATCTCTTTCTCCTATGTGCTTTCATCCCTAACCCTAACCCTAACCCTTCCGAAAGTCGGAGAAGCTCAAGGATGGTACCGATCGATGCGCGCTACCCCATTTAGTGGGGGTAGAGCCTACTTGCAAGTCTCTCCGACCTTCACAAAAAAAGTTATTCAAGAATATCTCTTTCTCCTATGTGCTTTCATCCCTAACCCTAACCCTAACCCTTCCGAAAGTCGGAGAAGCTCAAGGATGGTACCGATCGATGCGCGCAACCCCATTTATAGGGGGTAGAGCCTACTTGCAAGTCTCTCCGACCTTCACAAAAAAAGTAATTCAAGAATATCTCCTCAGATTTGGGGGAATTTCGTCGGTCGACCTCTTCCGAAGGTCGTACAAGCTCGGGGATGGTACCAATCGATCCGCAGGACCCAAATTAGTCCAGATGCAACCACTTTCCAAGTCTCTCCGACCTTCACAAAAAAAGTTATTCAAGAATATCTCTTTCTCCTATGTGCTTTCATCCCTAACCCTAACCCTAACCCTTCCGAAAGTCGGAGAAGCTCAAGGATGGTACCGATCGATGCGCGCTACCCCATTTAGTGGGGGTAGAGCCTACTTGCAAGTCTCTCCGACCTTCACAAAAAAAGTTATTCAAGAATATCTCTTTCTCCTATGTGCTTTCATCCCTAACCCTAACCCTAACCCTTCCGAAAGTCGGAGAAGCTCAAGGATGGTACCGATCGATGCGCGCTACCCCATTTAGTGGGGGTAGAGCCTACTTGCAAGTCTCTCCGACCTTCACAAAAAAAGTTATTCAAGAATATCTCTTTCTCCTATGTGCTTTCATCCCTAACCCTAACCCTAACCCTTCCGAAAGTCGGAGAAGCTCAAGGATGGTACCGATCGATGCGCGCTACCCCATTTAGTGGGGGTAGAGCCTACTTGCAAGTCTCTCCGACCTTCACAAAAAATGTTATTCAAGAATATCTCTTTCTCCTATGTGCTTTCATCCCTAACCCTAACCCTAACCCTTCCGAAAGTCGGAGAAGCTCAAGGATGGTACCGATCGATGCGCGCTACCCCATTTAGTGGGGGTAGAGCCTACTTGCAAGTCTCTCCGACCTTCACAAAAAAAGTTATTCAAGAATATCTCTTTCTCCTATGTGCTTTCATCCCTAACCCTAACCCTAACCCTTCCGAAAGTCGGAGAAGCTCAAGGATGGTACCGATCGATGCGCGCTACCCCATTTAGTGGGGGTAGAGCCTACTTGCAAGTCTCTCCGACCTTCACAAAAAAAGTTATTCAAGAATATCTCTTTCTCCTATGTGCTTTCATCCCTAACCCTAACCCTAACCCTCCCGAAAGTCGGAGAAGCTCAAGGATGGTACCGATCGATGCGCGCTACTCCATTTAGTGGGGGTAGAGCCTACTTGCAAGTCTCTCCGACCTTCACAAAAAAAGTTATTCAAGAATATCTCTTTCTCCTATGTGCTTTCATCCCTAACCCTAACCCTAACCCTTCCGAAAGTCGGAGAAGCTCAAGGATGGTACCGATCGATGTGCGCTACCCCATTTAGTGGGGGTAGAGCCTACTTGCAAGTCTCTCCGACCTTCACAAAAAAAGTTATTCAAGAATATCTCTTTCTCCTATGTGCTTTCATCCCTAACCCTAACCCTAACCCTTCCGAAAGTCGGAGAAGCTCAAGGATGGTACCGATCGATGCGCGCAACCCCATTTAGTGGGGGTAGAGCCTACTTGCAAGTCTCTCCGACCTTCACAAAAAAAGTTATTCAAGAATATCTCCTCAGATTTGGGGGAATTTCGTCGGTCGACCTCTTCCGAAGGTCGTACAAGCTCGGGGATGGTACCAATCGATCCGCAGGACCCAAATTAGTCCAGATGCAACCACTTTCCAAGTCTCTCCGACCTTCACAAAAAAAGTTATTCAAGAATATCTCTTTCTCCTATGTGCTTTCATCCCTAACCCTAACCCTAACCCTTCCGAAAGTCGGAGAAGCTCAAGGATGGTACCGATCGATGCGCGCTACCCCATTTAGTGGGGGTAGAGCCTACTTGCAAGTCTCTCCGACCTTCACAAAAAAAGTTATTCAAGAATATCTCCTCAGATTTGGGGGAATTTCGTCGGTCGACCTCTTCCGAAGGTCGTACAAGCTCGGGGATGGTACGAATCGATCCGCAGGACCCAAATTAGTCCAGATGCAACCACTTTCCAAGTCTCTCCGACCTTCACAAAAAAAGTTATTCAAGAATATCTCTTTCTCCTATGTGCTTTCATCCCTAACCCTAACCCTAACCCTTCCGAAAGTCGGAGAAGCTCAAGGATGGTACCGATCGATGCGCGCTACCCCATTTAGTGGGGGCAGAGCCTACTTGCAAGTCTCTCCGACCTTCACAAAAAAAGTTATTCAAGAATATCTCTTTCTCCTATGTGCTTTCATCCCTAACCCTAACCCTAACCCTTCCGAAAGTCGGAGAAGCTCAAGGATGGTACCGATCGATGCGCGCTACCCCATTTAGTGGGGGTAGAGCCTACTTGCAAGTCTTTCCGACCTTCACAAAAAAAGTTATTCAAGAATATCTCTTTCTCCTATGTGCTTTCATCCCTAACCCTAACCCTAACCCTTCCGAAAGTCGGAGAAGCTCAAGGATGGTACCGATCGATGCGCGCTACCCCATTTAGTGGGGGTAGAGCCTACTTGCAAGTCTCTCCGACCTTCACAAAAAAAGTTATTCAAGAATATCTCTTTCTCCTATGTGCTTTCATCCCTAACCCTAACCCTAACCCTTCCGAAAGTCGGAGAAGCTCAAGGATGGTACCGATCGATGCGCGCAACCCCATTTAGTGGGGGTAGAGCCTACTTGCAAGTCTCTCCGACCTTCACAAAAAAAGTTATTCAAGAATATCTCCTCAGATTTGGGGGAATTTCGTCGGTCGACCTCTTCCGAAGGTCGTACAAGCTCGGGGATGGTACCAATCGATCCGCAGGACCCAAATTAGTCCAGATGCAACCACTTTCCAAGTCTCTCCGACCTTCACAAAAAAAGTTATTCAAGAATATCTCTTTCTCCTATGTGCTTTCATCCCTAACCCTAACCCTAACCCTTCCGAAAGTCGGAGAAGCTCAAGGATGGTACCGATCGATGCGCGCTACCCCATTTAGTGGGGGTAGAGCCTACTTGCAAGTCTCTCCGACCTTCACAAAAAAAGTTATTCAAGAATATCTCTTTCTCCTATGTGCTTTCATCCCTAACCCTAACCCTAACCCTTCCGAAAGTCGGAGAAGCTCAAGGATGGTACCGATCGATGCGCGCAACCCCATTTAGTGGGGGTAGAGCCTACTTGCAAGTCTCTCCGACCTTCACAAAAAACGTTATTCAAGAATATCTCCTCAGATTTGGGGGAATTTCGTCGGTCGACCTCTTCCGAAGGTCGTACAAGCTCGGGGATGGTACCAATCGATCCGCAGGACCCAAATTAGTCCAGATGCAACCACTTTCCAAGTCTCTCCGACCTTCACAAAAAAAGTTATTCAAGAATATCTCTTTCTCCTATGTGCTTTCATCCCTAACCCTAACCCTAACCCTTCCGAAAGTCGGAGAAGCTCAAGGATGGTACCGATCGATGCGCGCTACCCCATTTAGTGGGGGTAGAGCCTACTTGCAAGTCTCTCCGACCTTCACAAAAAAAGTTATTCAAGAATATCTCTTTCTCCTATGTGCTTTCATCCCTAACCCTAACCCTAACCCTTCAGAAAGTCGGAGAAGCTCAAGGATGGTACCGATCGATGCGCGCTACCCCATTTAGTGGGGGTAGAGCCTACTTGCAAGTCTCTCCGACCTTCACAAAAAAAGTTATTCAAGAATATCTCCTCAGATTTGGGGGAATTTCGTCGGTCGACCTCTTCCGAAGGTCGTACAAGCTCGGGGATGGTACCAATCGATCCGCAGGACCCAAATTAGTCCAGATGCAACCACTTTTCAAGTCTCTCCGACCTTCACAAAAAAAGTTATTCAAGAATATCTCTTTCTCCTATGTGCTTTCATCCCTAACCCTAACCCTAACCCTTCCGAAAGTCGGAGAAGCTCAAGGATGGTACCGATCGATGCGCGCTACCCCATTTAGTGGGGGTAGAGCCTACTTGCAAGTCTCTCCGACCTTCACAAAAAAAGTTATTCAAGAATATCTCTTTCTCCTATGTGCTTTCATCCCTAACCCTAACCCTAACCCTTCCGAAAGTCGGAGAAGCTCAAGGATGGTACCGATCGATGCGCGCAACCCCATTTAGTGGGGGTAGAGCCTACTTGCAAGTCTCTCCGACCTTCACAAAAAAAGTTATTCAAGAATATCTCCTCAGATTTGGGGGAATTTCGTCGGTCGACCTCTTCCGAAGGTCGTACAAGCTCGGGGATGGTACCAATCGATCCGCAGGACCCAAATTAGTCCAGATGCAACCACTTTCCAAGTCTCTCCGACCTTCACAAAAAAAGTTATTCAAGAATATCTCTTTCTCCTATGTGCTTTCATCCCTAACCCTAACCCTAACCCTTCCGAAAGTCGGAGAAGCTCAAGGATGGTACCGATCGATGCGCGCTACCCCATTTAGTGGGGGTAGAGCCTACTTGCAAGTCTCTCCGACCTTCACAAAAAAAGTTATTCAAGAATATCTCTTTCTCCTATGTGCTTTCATCCCTAACCCTAACCCTTCCGAAAGTCGGAGAAGCTCAAGGATGGTACCGATCGATGCGCGCAACCCCATTTAGTGGGGGTAGAGCCTACTTGCAAGTCTCTCCGACCTTCACAAAAAAAGTTATTCAAGAATATCTCCTCAGATTTGGGGGAATTTCGTCGGTCGACCTCTTCCGAAGGTCGTACAAGCTCGGGGATGGTACCAATCGATCCGCAGGACCCAAATTAGTCCAGATGCAACCACTTTCCAAGTCTCTCCGACCTTCACAAAAAAAGTTATTCAAGAATATCTCTTTCTCCTATGTGCTTTCATCCCTAACCCTAACCCTAACCCTTCCGAAAGTCGGAGAAGCTCAAGGATGGTACCGATCGATGCGCGCTACCCCATTTAGTGGGGGTAGAGCCTACTTGCAAGTCTCTCCGACCTTCACAAAAAAAGTTATTCAAGAATATCTCTTTCTCCTATGTGCTTTCATCCCTAACCCTAACCCTAACCCTTCCGAAAGTCGGAGAAGCTCAAGGATGGTACCGATCGATGTGCGCTACCCCATTTAGGTGGGGTAGAGCCTACTTGCAAGTCTCTCCGACCTTCACAAAAAAAGTTATTCAAGAATATCTCCTCAGATTTGGGGGAATTTCGTCGGTCGACCTCTTCCGAAGGTCGTACAAGCTCGGGGATGGTACCAATCGATCCGCAGGACCCAAATTAGTCCAGATGCAACCACTTTCCAAGTCTCTCCGACCTTCACAAAAAAAGTTATTCAAGAATATCTCTTTCTCCTATGTGCTTTCATCCCTAACCCTAACCCTAACCCTTCCGAAAGTCGGAGAAGCTCAAGGATGGTACCGATCGATGCGCGCTACCCCATTTAGTGGGGGTAGAGCCTACTTGCAAGTCTCTCCGACCTTCACAAAAAAAGTTATTCAAGAATATCTCTTTCTCCTATGTGCTTTCATCCCTAACCCTAACCCTTCCGAAAGTCGGAGAAGCTCAAGGATGGTACCGATCGATGCGCGCTACCCCATTTAGTGGGGGTAGAGCCTACTTGCAAGTCTCTCCGACCTTCACAAAAAAAGTTATTCAAGAATATCTCTTTCTCCTATGTGCTTTCATCCCTAACCCTAACCCTTCTGAAAGTCGGAGAAGCTCAAGGATGGTACCGATCGATGCGCGCTACCCCATTTAGTGGGGGTAGAGCCTACTTGCAAGTCTCTCCGACCTTCACAAAAAAAGTTATTCAAGAATATCTCTTTCTCCTATGTGCTTTCATCCCTAACCCTAACCCTAACCCTTCCAAAAGTCGGAGAAGCTCAAGGATGGTACCGATCGATGCGCGCTACCCCATTTAGTGGGGGTAGAGCCTACTTGCAAGTCTCTCCGACCTTCACAAAAAAAGTTATTCAAGAATATCTCTTTCTCCTATGTGCTTTCATCCCTAACCCTAACCCTAACCCTTCCGAAAGTCGGAGAAGCTCAAGGATGGTACCGATCGATGTGCGCTACCCCATTTAGTGGGGGTAGAGCCTACTTGCAAGTCTCTCCGACCTTCACAAAAAAAGTTATTCAAGAATATCTCCTCAGATTTGGGGGAATTTCGTCGGTCGACCTCTTCCGAAGGTCGTACAAGCTCGGGGATGGTACCAATCGATCCGCAGGACCCAAATTAGTCCAGATGCAACCACTTTCCAAGTCTCTCCGACCTTCACAAAAAAAGTTATTCAAGAATATCTCTTTCTCCTATGTGCTTTCATCCCTAACCCTAACCCTAACCCTTCCGAAAGTCGGAGAAGCTCAAGGATGGTACCGATCGATGCGCGCTACCCCATTTAGTGGGGGTAGAGCCTACTTGCAAGTCTCTCCGACCTTCACAAAAAAAGTTATTCAAGAATATCTCTTTCTCCTATGTGCTTTCATCCCTAACCCTAACCCTTCCGAAAGTCGGAGAAGCTCAAGGATGGTACCGATCGATGTGCGCTACCCCATTTAGTGGGGGTAGAGCCTACTTGCAAGTCTCTCCGACCTTCACAAAAAAAGTTATTCAAGAATATCTCCTCAGATTTGGGGGAATTTCGTCGGTCGACCTCTTCCGAAGGTCGTACAAGCTCGGGGATGGTACCAATCGATCCGCAGGACCCAAATTAGTCCAGATGCAACCACTTTCCAAGTCTCTCCGACCTTCACAAAAAAAGTTATTCAAGAATATCTCTTTCTCCTATGTGCTTTCATCCCTAACCCTAACCCTAACCCTTCCGAAAGTCGGAGAAGCTCAAGGATGGTACCGATCGATGCGCGCTACCCCATTTAGTGGGGGTAGAGCCTACTTGCAAGTCTCTCCGACCTTCACAAAAAAAGTTATTCAAGAATATCTCTTTCTCCTATGTGCTTTCATCCCTAACCCTAACCCTAACCCTTCCGAAAGTCGGAGAAGCTCAAGGATGGTACCGATCGATGCGCGCTACCCCATTTAGTGGGGGTAAAGCCTACTTGCAAGTCTCTCCGACCTTCACAAAAAAAGTTATTCAAGAATATCTCTTTCTCCTATGTGCTTTCATCCCTAACCCTAACCCTAACCCTTCCGAAAGTCGGAGAAGCTCAAGGATGGTACCGATCGATGTGCGCTACCCCATTTAGTGGGGGTAGAGCCTACTTGCAAGTCTCTCCGACCTTCACAAAAAAAGTTATTCAAGAATATCTCTTTCTCCTATGTGCTTTCATCCCTAACCCTAACCCTAACCCTTCCGAAAGTCGGAGAAGCTCAAGGATGGTACCGATCGATGTGCGCTACCCCATTTAGTGGGGGTAGAGCCTACTTGCAAGTCTCTCCGACCTTCACAAAAAAAGTTATTCAAGAATATCTCCTCAGATTTGGGGGAATTTCGTCGGTCGACCTCTTCCGAAGGTCGTACAAGCTCGGGGATGGTACCAATCGATCCGCAGGACCCAAATTAGTCCAGATGCAACCACTTTCCAAGTCTCTCCGACCTTCACAAAAAAAGTTATTCAAGAATATCTCTTTCTCCTATGTGCTTTCATCCCTAACCCTAACCCTAACCCTTCCGAAAGTCGGAGAAGCTCAAGGATGGTACCGATCGATGCGCGCTACCCCATTTAGTGGGGGTAGAGCCTACTTGCAAGTCTCTCCGACCTTCACAAAAAAAGTTATTCAAGAATATCTCTTTCTCCTATGTGCTTTCATCCCTAACCCTAACCCTAACCCTTCCGAAAGTCGGAGAAGCTCAAGGATGGTACTGATCGATGCGCGCTACCCCATTTAGTGGGGGTAGAGCCTACTTGCAAGTCTCTCCGACCTTCACAAAAAAAGTTATTCAAGAATATCTCTTTCTCCTATGTGCTTTCATCCCTAACCCTAACCCTAACCCTTCCGAAAGTCGGAGAAGCTCAAGGATGGTACCGATCGATGCGCGCTACCCCATTTAGTGGGGGTAGAGCCTACTTGCAAGTCTCTCCGACCTTCACAAAAAAAGTTATTCAAGAATATCTCTTTCTCCTATGTGCTTTCATCCCTAACCCTAACCCTAACCCTTCCGAAAGTCGGAGAAGCTCAAGGATGGTACCGATCGATGCGCGCAACCCCATTTAGTGGGGGTAGAGCCTACTTGCAAGTCTCTCCGACCTTCACAAAAAAAGTTATTCAAGAATATCTCCTCAGATTTGGGGGAATTTCGTCGGTCGACCTCTTCCGAAGGTCGTACAAGCTCGGGGATGGTACCAATCGATCCGCAGGACCCAAATTAGTCCAGATGCAACCACTTTCCAAGTCTCTCCGACCTTCACAAAAAAAGTTATTCATGAATATCTCTTTCTCCTATGTGCTTTCATCCCTAACCCTAACCCTAACCCTTCCGAAAGTCGGAGAAGCTCAAGGATGGTACCGATCGATGCGCGCTACCCCATTTAGTGGGGGTAGAGCCTACTTGCAAGTCTCTCCGACCTTCACAAAAAAAGTTATTCAAGAATATCTCCTCAGATTTGGGGGAATTTCGTCGGTCGACCTCTTCCGAAGGTCGTACAAGCTCGGGGATGGTACCAATCGATCCGCAGGACCCAAATTAGTCCAGATGCAACCACTTTCCAAGTCTCTCCGACCTTCACAAAAAAAGTTATTCAAGAATATCTCTTTCTCCTATGTGCTTTCATCCCTAACCCTAACCCTAACCCTTCCGAAAGTCGGAGAAGCTCAAGGATGGTACCGATCGATGCGCGCTACCCCATTTAGTGGGGGTAGAGCCTACTTGCAAGTCTCTCCGACCTTCACAAAAAAAGTTATTCAAGAATATCTCTTTCTCCTATGTGCTTTCATCCCTAACCCTAACCCTAACCCTTCCGAAAGTCGGAGAAGCTCAAGGATGGTACCGATCGATGCGCGCAACCCCATTTAGTGGGGGTAGAGCCTACTTGCAAGTCTCTCCGACCTTCACAAAAAAAGTTATTCAAGAATATCTCCTCAGATTTGGGGGAATTTCGTCGGTCGACCTCTTCCGAAGGTCGTACAAGCTCGGGGATGGTACCAATCGATCTGCAGGACCCAAATTAGTCCAGATGCAACCACTTTCCAAGTCTCTCCGACCTTCACAAAAAAAGTTATTCAAGAATATCTCTTTCTCCTATGTGCTTTCATCCCTAACCCTAACCCTAACCCTTCCGAAAGTCGGAGAAGCTCAAGGATGGTACCGATCGATGCGCGCTACCCCATTTAGTGGGGGTAGAGCCTACTTGCAAGTCTCTCCGACCTTTACAAAAAAAGTTATTCAAGAATATCTCTTTCTCCTATGTGCTTTCATCCCTAACCCTAACCCTAACCCTTCCAAAAGTCGGAGAAGCTCAAGGATGGTACCGATCGATGCGCGCTACCCCATTTAGTGGGGGTAGAGCCTACTTGCAAGTCTCTCCGACCTTCACAAAAAAAGTTATTCAAGAATATCTCCTCAGATTTGGGGGAATTTCGTCGGTCGACCTCTTCCGAAGGTCGTACAAGCTCGGGGATGGTACCAATCGATCCGCAGGACCCAAATTAGTCCAGATGCAACCACTTTCCAAGTCTCTCCGACCTTCACAAAAAAAGTTATTCAAGAATATCTCTTTCTCCTATGTGCTTTCATCCCTAACCCTAACCCTAACCCTTCCGAAAGTCGGAGAAGCTCAAGGATGGTACCGATCGATGCGCGCTACCCCATTTAGTGGGGGTAGAGCCTACTTGCAAGTCTCTCCGACCTTCACAAAAAAAGTTATTCAAGAATATCTCTTTCTCCTATGTGCTTTCATCCCTAACCCTAACCCTAACCCTTCCGAAAGTCGGAGAAGCTCAAGGATGGTACCGATCGATGCGCGCAACCCCATTTAGTGGGGGTAGAGCCTACTTGCAAGTCTCTCCGACCTTCACAAAAAAAGTTATTCAAGAATATCTCCTCAGATTTGGGGGAATTTCGTCGGTCGACCTCTTCCGAAGGTCGTACAAGCTCGGGGATGGTACCAATCGATCCGCAGGACCCAAATTAGTCCAGATGCAACCACTTTCCAAGTCTCTCCGACCTTCACAAAAAAAGTTATTCAAGAATATCTCTTTCTCCTATGTGCTTTCATCCCTAACCCTAACCCTAACCCTTCCGAAAGTCGGAGAAGCTCAAGGATGGTACCGATCGATGCGCGCTACCCCATTTAGTGGGGGTAGAGCCTACTTGCAAGTCTCTCCGACCTTTACAAAAAAAGTTATTCAAGAATATCTCTTTCTCCTATGTGCTTTCATCCCTAACCCTAACCCTAACCCTTCCGAAAGTCGGAGAAGCTCAAAGATGGTACCGATCGATGCGCGTTACCCCATTTAGTGGGGGTAGAGCCTACTTGCAAGTCTCTCCGACCTTCACAAAAAAAGTTATTCAAGAATATCTCTTTCTCCTATGTGCTTTCATCCCTAACCCTAACCCTAACCCTTCCGAAAGTCGGAGAAGCTCAAGGATGGTACCGATCGATGCGCGCAACCCCATTTAGTGGGGGTAGAGCCTACTTGCAAGTCTCTCCGACCTTCACAAAAAAAGTAATTCAAGAATATCTCCTCAGATTTGGGGGAATTTCGTCGGTCGACCTCTTCCGAAGGTCGTACAAGCTCGGGGATGGTACCAATCGATCCGCAGGACCCAAATTAGTCCAGATGCAACCACTTTCCAAGTCTCTCCGACCTTCACAAAAAAAGTTATTCAAGAATATCTCTTTCTCCTATGTGCTTTCATCCCTAACCCTAACCCTAACCCTTCCGAAAGTCGGAGAAGCTCAAGGATGGTACCGATCGATGCGCGCTACCCATTTAGTGGGGGTAGAGCCTACTTGCAAGTCTCTCCGACCTTCACAAAAAAAGTTATTCAAGAATATCTCTTTCTCCTATGTGCTTTCATCCCTAACCCTAACCCTAACCCTTCCGAAAGTCGGAGAAGCTCAAGGATGGTACCGATCGATGCGCGCAACCCCATTTAGTGGGGGTAGAGCCTACTTGCAAGTCTCTCCGACCTTCACAAAAAAAGTTATTCAAGAATATCTCCTCAGATTTGGGGGAATTTCGTCGGTCGACCTCTTCCGAAGGTCGTACAAGCTCGGGGATGGTACCAATCGATCCGCAGGACCCAAATTAGTCCAGATGCAACCACTTTCCAAGTCTCTCCGACCTTCACAAAAAAAAGTTATTCAAGAATATCTCTTTCTCCTATGTGCTTTCATCCCTAACCCTAACCCTAACCCTTCCGAAGTCGGAGAAGCTCAAGGATGGTACCGATCGATGCGCGCTACCCCATTTAGTGGGGGTAGAGCCTACTTGCAAGTCTCTCCGACCTTTACAAAAAAAGTTATTCAAGAATATCTCTTTCTCCTATGTGCTTTCATCCCTAACCCTAACCTAACCCTTCCGAAAGTCGGAGAAGCTCAAGGATGGTACTGATCGATGCGCGTACCCCATTTGTGGGGTAGAGGCCTACTTGCAAGTCTCTCCGACCTTCACAAAAAAAGTTATTCAAGAATATCTCTTTCTCCTATGTGCTTTCATCCCTAACCCTAACCCTAACCCTTCCGAAGTCGGAGAAGCTCAAAGATGGTACCGATCGATGCGCGGTACCCCATTTAGTGGGGGTAGAGCCTACTTGCAAGTCTCTCCGACCTTCACAAAAAAAGTAATTCAAGAATATCTCTTTCTCCTATGTGCTTTCATCCCTAACCCTAACCCTAACCCTTCCGAAAGTCGGAGAAGCTCAAGGATGGTACCGATCGATGCGCGCAACCCCATTTAGTGGGGGTAGAGCCTACTTGCAAGTCTCTCCGACCTTCACAAAAAAAGTATTCAAGAATATCTCCTCAGATTTGGGGGAATTTCGTCGGTCGACCTCTTCCGAAGGTCGTACAAGCTCGGGGATGGTACCAATCGATCTGCAGGACCCAAATTAGTCCAGATGCAACCACTTTCCAAGTCTCTCCGACCTTCACAAAAAAAGTTATTCAAGAATATCTCTTTCTCCTATGTGCTTTCATCCCTAACCCTAACCCTAACCCTTCCGAAAGTCGGAGAAGCTCAAGGATGGTACCGATCGATGCGCGCTACCCCATTTAGTGGGGGTAGAGCCTACTTGCAAGTCTCTCCGACCTTCACAAAAAAAGTTATTCAAGAATATCTCTTTCTCCTATGTGCTTTCATCCCTAACCCTAACCCTAACCCTTCCGAAAGTCGGAGAAGCTCAAGGATGGTACCGATCGATGCGCGCAACCCATTTAGTGGGGGTAGAGCCTACTTGCAAGTCTCTCCGACCTTCACAAAAAAAGTTATTCAAGAATATCTCCTCAGATTTGGGGGAATTTCGTCGGTCGACCTCTTCCGAAGGTCGTACAAGCTCGGGGAATGGTACCAATCGATCCGCAGGACCCAAATTAGTCCAGATGCAACCACTTTCCAAGTCTCTCGACCTTCACAAAAAAGTTATTCAAGAATATTTCTTTCTCCTATGTGCTTTCATCCCTAACCCTAACCCTAACCCTTCCGAAAGTCGGAGAAGCTCAAGGATGGTACCGATCGATGCGCGCTACCCCATTTAGTGGGGGTAGAGCCTACTTGCAAGTCTCTCCGACCTTCACAAAAAAAGTTATTCAAGAATATCTCCTCAGATTTGGGGGAATTTCGTCGGTCGACCTCTTCCGAACGTCGTACAAGCTCGGGGATGGTACCAATCGATCCGCAGGACCCAATTAGTCCAGATGCAACCACTTTCCAAGTCTCTCCGACCTTCACAAAAAAAGTTATTCAAGAATATCTCTTTCCCTATGTGCTTTCATCCCTAACCCTAACCCTAACCCTTCCGAAAGTCGGAGAAGCTCAAGGATGGTACAGATCGATGTGCGCTACCCCATTTAGTGGGGGTAGAGCCTACTTGCAAGTCTCTCCGACCTTCACAAAAAAGTTATTCAAGAATATCTCTTTCTCCTATGTGCTTTCATCCCTAACCCTAACCCTAACCCTTCCGAAAGTCGGAGAAGCTCAAGGATGGTACCGATCGATGCGCGCAACCCCATTTAGTGGGGGTAGAGCCTACTTGCAAGTCTCTCCGACCTTCACAAAAAAAGTTATTCAAGAATATCTCCTCAGATTTGGGGGAATTTCGTCGGTCGACCTCTTCCGAAGGTCGTACAAGCTCGGGGATGGTACCAATCGATCCGCAGGACCCAAATTAGTCCAGATGCAACCACTTTCCAAGTCTCTCCGACCTTCACAAAAAAAGTTATTCAAGAATATCTCTTTCTCCTATGTGCTTTCATCCCTAACCCTAACCCTAACCCTTCCGAAAGTCGGAGAAGCTCAAGGATGGTACCGATCGATGCGCGCTACCCCATTTAGTGGGGGTAGAGCCTACTTGCAAGTCTCTCCGACCTTTACAAAAAAGTTATTCAAGAATATCTCTTTCTCCTATGTGCTTTCATCCCTAACCCTAACCCTAACCCTTCCGAAAGTCGGAGAAGCTCAGGATGGTACCGATCGATGCGCGCCTACCCATTTAGTGGGGTAGAGCCTACTTGCAAGTCTCTCCGACCTTCACAAAAAAGTTATTCAAGAATATCTCTTTCTCCTATGTGCTTTCATCCCTAACCCTAACCCTAACCCTTCCGAAAGTCGGAGAAGCTCAAGGATGGTACCGATCGATGCGCGTTACCCATTTAGTGGGGGTAGAGCCTACTTGCAAGTCTCTCCGACCTTCACAAAAAAGTTATTCAAGAATATCTCTTTCTCCTATGTGCTTTCATCCCTAACCCTAACCCTAACCCCTTCCGAAAGTCGGAGAAGCTCAAGGATGGTACCGATCGATGCGCGCAACCCCATTTAGTGGGGGTAGAGCCTACTTGCAAGTCTCTCCGACCTTCACAAAAAAAGTTAATTCAAGAATATCTCCTCAGATTTGGGGGAATTTCGTCGGTCGACCTCTTCCGAAGGTCGTACAAGCTCGGGGATGGTACCAATCGATCCGCAGGACCCAAATTAGTCCAGATGCAACCACTTTCCAAGTCTCTCCGACCTTCACAAAAAAAAGTTATTCAAGAATATCTCTTTCTCCTATGTGCTTTCATCCTAACCCTAACCCTAACCCTTCCGAAAGTCGGAGAAGCTCAACGATGGTACCGATCGATGCGCGCTACCCCATTTAGTGGGGGTAGAGCCCTACTTGCAAGTCTCTCCGACCTTCACAAAAAAAGTTATTCAAGAATATCTCTTTCTCCTATGTGCTTTCATCCCTAACCCTAACCCAACAATTCCGAAAGTCGGAGAAGCTCAAGGATGGTACCGATCGATGCGCGCAACCCCATTTAGTGGGGGTAGAGCCTACTTGCAAGTCTCTCCGACCTTCACAAAAAAAGTTATTCAAGAATATCTCCTCAGATTTGGGGGAATTTCGTCGGTCGACCTCTTCCGAAGGTCGTACAAGCTCGGGGATGGTACCAATCGATCCTGCAGGACCCAAATTAGTCCAGATGCAACCACTTTCCAAGTCTCTCCGACCTTCACAAAAAAAGTTATTCAAGAATATCTCTTTCTCCTATGTGCTTTCATCCCTAACCCTAACCCTAACCCTTCCGAAAGTCGGAGAAGCTCAAGGATGGTACCGATCGATGCGCGCTACCCCATTTAGTGGGGGTAGAGCCTACTTGCAAGTCTCTCCGACCTTCACAAAAAAAGTTATTCAAGAATATCTCTTTCTCCTATGTGCTTCATCCCTAACCCTAACCCTAACCCTTCCGAAAGTCGGAGAAGCTCAAGGATGGTACCGATCGATGCGCGCAACCCCATTTAGTGGGGGTAGAGCCTACTTGCAAGTCTCTCCGACCTTCACAAAAAAAGTTATTCAAGAATATCTCCTCAGATTTGGGGGAATTTCGTCGGTCGACCTCTTCCGAAGGTCGTACAAGCTCGGGGATGGTACCAATCGATCCGCAGGACCCAAATTAGTCCAGATGCAACCACTTTCCAAGTCTCTCCGACCTTCACAAAAAAAGTTATTCAAGAATATCTCTTTCTCCTATGTGCTTTCATCCCTAACCCTAACCCTAACCCTTCCGAAAGTCGGAGAAGCTCAAGGATGGTACCGATCGATGCGCGCTACCCCATTTAGTGGGGGTAGAGCCTACTTGCAAGTCTCTCCGACCTTCACAAAAAAGTTATTCAAGAATATCTCTTTCTCCTATGTGCTTTCATCCCTAACCTAACCCTAACCCTTCCGAAAGTCGGAGAAGCTCAAGGATGGTACCGATCGATGCGCGCAACCCCATTTAGTGGGGGTAGAGCCTACTTGCAAGTCTCTCCGACCTTCACAAAAAAAGTTATTCAAGAATATCTCCTCAGATTTGGGGGAATTTCGTCGGTCGACCTCTTCCGAAGGTCGTACAAGCTCGGGGATGGTACCAATCGATCCGCAGGACCCAAATTAGTCCAGATGCAACCACTTTCCAAGTCTCTCCGACCTTCACAAAAAAAGTTATTCAAGAATATCTCTTTCTCCTATGTGCTTTCATCCCTAACCCTAACCCTAACCCTTCCGAAAGTCGGAGAAGCTCAAGGATGGTACCGATCGATGCGCGCTACCCCATTTAGTGGGGGTAGAGCCTACTTGCAAGTCTCTCCGACCTTCACAAAAAAAGTTATTCAAGAATATCTCCTCAGATTTGGGGGAATTTCGTCGGTCGACCTCTTCCGAAGGTCGTACAAGCTCGGGGATGGTACGAATCGATCCGCAGGACCCAAATTAGTCCAGATGCAACCACTTTCCAAGTCTCTCCGACCTTCACAAAAAAAGTTATTCAAGAATATCTCTTTCTCCTATGTGCTTTCATCCCTAACCCTAACCCTAACCCTTCCGAAAGTCGGAGAAGCTCAAGGATGGTACCGATCGATGCGCGCTACCCCATTTAGTGGGGGCAGAGCCTACTTGCAAGTCTCTCCGACCTTCACAAAAAAAGTTATTCAAGAATATCTCTTTCTCCTATGTGCTTTCATCCCTAACCCTAACCCTAACCCTTCCGAAAGTCGGAGAAGCTCAAGGATGGTACCGATCGATGCGCGCTACCCCATTTAGTGGGGGTAGAGCCTACTTGCAAGTCTCTCCGACCTTCACAAAAAAAGTTATTCAAGAATATCTCTTTCTCCTATGTGCTTTTCATCCCTAACCCCTAACCCTAACCCTTCCGAAAGTCGGAGAAGCTCAAGGATGGTACCGATCGATGCGCGCTACCCCATTTAGTGGGGGTAGAGCCTACTTGCAAGTCTCTCCGACCTTCACAAAAAAAGTTATTCAAGAATATCTCTTTCTCCTATGTGCTTTCATCCCTAACCCTAACCCTAACCCTTCCGAAAGTCGGAGAAGCTCAAGGATGGTACCGATCGATGCGCGCAACCCCATTTAGTGGGGGTAGAGCCTACTTGCAAGTCTCTCCGACCTTCACAAAAAAAGTTATTCAAGAATATCTCCTCAGATTTGGGGGAATTTCGTCGGTCGACCTCTTCCGAAGGTCGTACAAGCTCGGGGATGGTACCAATCGATCCGCAGGACCCAAATTAGTCCAGATGCAACCACTTTCCAAGTCTCTCCGACCTTCACAAAAAAAAGTTATTCAAGAATATCTCTTTCTCCTATGTGCTTTCATCCCTAACCCTAACCCTAACCCTTCCGAAAGTCGGAGAAGCTCAAGGATGGTACCGATCGATGCGCGCTACCCCATTTAGTGGGGTAGAGCCTACTTGCAAGTCTCTCCGACCTTCACAAAAAAAGTTATTCAAGAATATCTCTTTCTCCTATGTGCTTTCATCCCTAACCCTAACCCTAACCCTTCCGAAAGTCGGAGAAGCTCAAGGATGGTACCGATCGATGCGCGCAACCCCATTTAGTGGGGGTAGAGCCTACTTGCAAGTCTCTCCGACCTTCACAAAAAACGTTATTCAAGAATATCTCCTCAGATTTGGGGGAATTTCGTCGGTCGACCTCTTCCGAAGGTCGTACAAGCTCGGGGATGGTACCAATCGATCCGCAGGACCCAAATTAGTCCAGATGCAACCACTTTCCAAGTCTCTCCGACCTTCACAAAAAAAGTTATTCAAGAATATCTCTTTCTCCTATGTGCTTTCATCCCTAACCCTAACCCTAACCCTTCCGAAAGTCGGAGAAGCTCAAGGATGGTACCGATCGATGCGCGCTACCCCATTTAGTGGGGGTAAAGCCTACTTGCAAGTCTCTCCGACCTTCACAAAAAAAGTTATTCAAGAATATCTCTTTCTCCTATGTGCTTTCATCCCTAACCCTAACCCTAACCCTTCAGAAAGTCGGAGAAGCTCAAGGATGGTACCGATCGATGCGCGCTACCCCATTTAGTGGGGGTAGAGCCTACTTGCAAGTCTCTCCGACCTTCACAAAAAAAGTTATTCAAGAATATCTCCTCAGATTTGGGGGAATTTCGTCGGTCGACCTCTTCCGAAGGTCGTACAAGCTCGGGGATGGTACCAATCGATCCGCAGGACCCAAATTAGTCCAGATGCAACCACTTTTCAAGTCTCTCCGACTTTCACAAAAAAAGTTATTCAAGAATATCTCTTTCTCCTATGTGCTTTCATCCCTAACCCTAACCCTAACCCTTCCAAAAGTCGGAGAAGCTCAAGGATGGTACCGATCGATGCGCGCTACCCCATTTAGTGGGGGTAGAGCCTACTTGCAAGTCTCTCCGACCTTCACAAAAAAAGTTATTCAAGAATATCTCTTTCTCCTATGTGCTTTCATCCCTAACCCTAACCCTAACCCTTCCGAAAGTCGGAGAAGCTCAAGGATGGTACCGATCGATGCGCGCAACCCCATTTAGTGGGGGTAGAGCCTACTTGCAAGTCTCTCCGACCTTCACAAAAAAAGTTATTCAAGAATATCTCCTCAGATTTGGGGGAATTTCGTCGGTCGACCTCTTCCGAAGGTCGTACAAGCTCGGGGATGGTACCAATCGATCCGCAGGACCCAAATTAGTCCAGATGCAACCACTTTCCAAGTCTCTCCGACCTTCACAAAAAAAGTTATTCAAGAATATCTCTTTCTCCTATGTGCTTTCATCCCTAACCCTAACCCTAACCCTTCCGAAAGTCGGAGAAGCTCAAGGATGGTACCGATCGAT